>NC_068292.1:42690409-42990409 GCF_025860055.1 Xyrauchen texanus
TTCTTCCCTCACGCATTACCATTGTGAGCGAGTCCTCCATCACCCTCTCTCCGTTCTCATTTGATCTTTTCTCATTCTTTCTTCCATTGTCTCTGCATGTTTTTTCCTCGGAGTCATCGGCCGTCAGTTTAATACATTTTCCCTGGTCCTGCCTCTGCCACATGGCTTTGGCCTCTTATCTTTCCATTAAATGTAGGCTAAAGAGAACACTTTCTTTAACCTCTGTCTGTCTTAATTCATGGTTTTGATGAAATCACCATATTGTGTTGAGTAACATGGGGCAGTGGTAGCTCAGTGGTTGAGGCTCAGGGTTACTGACCATAAGGTCAGGGGTACAAGCCCCAGCACCACCAAGATGCCACTGTTGGGCCCTTGAGCAAGGCCCTTAACCCTATCTGCTCCAGGGGCGCCGTATCATGGCTGACCCTGCACTCTGACCCCAGCTTAGCTGGGATATGTGAAAACTAAAACATTTCACTGTGTATATGCAAAAAACTGTGTGTATAATGTGTGACCAAAAAAAATAAAGGATTCTAACTAACTAAAAAGTATCACGTGACAGTTCTAAAAATACGTTTTTGTTTGGTTTTTTGGTCACATATGGCGCTTGCAGCTTTAGCATTAATGCAGGGGGGCCCGGACTCTCAGGGGGGGGCCCAGTCATGGTATTCTCCCATCGACCTTCTCGGTAGGGCACGTATGTAAACACATTCAGCGGGAGATGCTGATATAAACTTGGAGAGTGTGCGCAACGCTAAACCCGTCCGTGTAGTGCATGGTCATCAAGTGATAACGTTCCCACAACCCCGCAACACCGCTGGAGGAGGCGTTTACTCATGTTAAACATCAACTAATATGACATTAAAATGTGTTATCGATGATGTCATGCATCATTCTTTGAATTGAATCGACTTGAGATCAGTAAAAGATGCTTTTTTTAACCACTCAATCAGATGATGATTTAAAGTTATTTGTTGATGCAGTAGATATTGGGTAATTTGTAGGGCTGTCAATCAATTTAATTAATTACACAACATGACGAATCGTTAATTTAACTAAGCGCAATTAATCGCATACATCATTATTTGCTCAGAAAGGCCCCCAAATAAAGATAATTCATATAAATAAGGCATAATAATTAGAATATTTAAGGCCTATAACATTGTAAATATATTATCAATAGTAATTCAGTTTGAAATAAATGTAAGCGCAGCGTAGTTTTAGCGGGACGACTAGCAGCTGTACATCATCGCACCATTAGGTGGGTCATTCCTTGCCAATCACATGTAAGTCGTTGCTCAAAATTGATCACATTGCTGTTTCAGTGCGCTAACACGGCAACCTCCACCACCCCACCACCACCTGTGGAGGATGGGACTCAACAGGTGGTGGTGGGGTGGTGGAGGTTGCCGTGTTAGCGCTGTTTCAGTGCGCTAACACGGCAACCTCCACCACCCCACCACCACCTGTTGAGTCCCATCCTCCACGGGGGGTTAGCTCCTCGCCCCTGCGTCCTATCTGTTACAGATTTACAACTTCTTGCCAGACGGGGCTTACGCCAAAGAGAGACATTACTTTTCTGTTTTATATTCATCAAATAAATGTCATATTAAATTTCACTCAAGTCTGCGAGTCGTCCTGATTAAAATTACATTATTGTGGCAGATGAATTTGGAGCATCTCACTGGTATTCAGCATCATAAACGCTGCATTTTTATGCACGCTGTGTCAAGTTAAAAGTAGTTGAAACTTTTAAAATCACATCTCAAAATTCCTGTACTCTGTTGTGCTTCCTCTTCAGCAGAACCCTTCTTATAGGGGAGCCTACAAGCTTAGCCTAAAATAGCTTAATGCGGCACTCCCATAGACATTTGGTGGTACGCTGCCGAGGTGTTTTTTGAAGGAGATCCCTCAGTAAGTAGCTTATCTTTGAACGAATTGACCACCTTTCCGCTATTCTTCAACATGTTTTATACTAAATTATCCTTTTGTAGTGAACTTTGTGTGGAGTTTACTACGATAAATTGCCGTTGTATAAGAGAAGTCACGGACAATTTTGCGGCAAGTAGGTGTCAGTTCACAGCTCTCCCCATTCATTTGTATGGTATCCGCCAACGGTGACTAACTGTCGCAACATGCTAGTTGACTGTTATGCTCTCTTCTATTGTAGAGGCATGGAGGTTGTTCTCTCCATATATACTGTATACTAAATCTCTGTCCTCAGTGAGAGTTTATCATTCTCTGGCTGCACTGCTTGTGATTGTCGTTGAGGCACGCTGCCACCTATTGACGTGGCTTGTAAAAACACACTTGGCCTACTTCAGTTTTGAATTGCTCATATGTTAGGAAAATCTGTCCTTTTATTATGGAATTGACATGCGTGTCAGGGGGCATGATTAATTGCATACATTATCTTTAACGCGGTATTTTTCACAATAAATGTATACATTAAATCAACAAATGTCTCAACCGATGTGGGAAAGTTTGCACCAGCTCGCCGGTGTGTTCATGTCGACTGATGTTAACTGACTGAATGAGATTGGCCTCAAAGTAGGTGGAGCTTCAGGTCACGCCTACCGATTACGTGGACCAATGGCATTAAGTTGTTTAACAGCCGGTAAGAAGTTTTCTTGAAAGATCAACATGGTGAGCTGTTACAAACCACTGAAAATAACTGAAACACCTTTTTGGCCAGATTTTGTACCAAATGACGTCACACCGTTCATTCTTTGATTTCATAGGAGGTGTGCTGGGACCTTAAATACTTCCACTTGGAAGTCTGATGCATTTAACCGATTCCAAAATTGTGCAAATGTGGCACCTACAAAATGACAAAATTATATTATAATATTTTTACTATTTATTGTTTAGTCAAATACTTAAAATATGTTCTTTTTACTCATTTATATACATTGTTTTTGTTTTTATTGGTGGTATTGTGAAATATGTATCTGTGTAAGTGCTGACACCCTAATTGAAGATACTCTTTTAATAATAATAATAATGAAATTAAATAAAAATGTGATATGTTTTATACTCAAATATGTGCACAACCCCCTAAAAGTTTAAAAGAAATCGATGCTTCTCTTCACCTCGGATGCATTAAATTGATCAAAAACATTAGTAACGCTGAAAATGTATATTACTGTTTGAAATTACGATTTTGTATTTTTATCTATTTTAAAATTCACCTGTGATGACAAAGCCACATGTTCACCTCTTCACCTCTTTTCTCTCTACTCTTACAGGGCCCGGGGCAGTGTACGGCGGAGGGGTGTCTCTGCACACCCGTTTATCAGGCGTCGGCCTCTGGTTCTGCCTCTCCGTCTCTGTTCTGATGAAAGTCTAATACTTTCCCATCTCGGAAGGAGTCTTTAAATATGAACCCATCACTGTGAACAAAATGAAATTATGCATTAATCCAGGAGCCATCGCTACATCACCTTGGTCATACCTTCTCGTCCAATTTCCTCTCCCATTCACGCCCGGTGGCATATCACTGCTTCATCCCCTCTGATGTGTTCAACGCTGGTCACCTTTAACGTCCAAACCTGATATTTGATGCACATTATTTGAATGACAAGTGTATTGCTGAGTAACGTATGAAAAGTTTGTGAACAGCTCGTTATGTCTTGATGTGCGTGCTGGACATGCTGTTTGTGTCTTGTGGGTTGTAAATCCGTGAATGTAACAGTGTTGACAATGATGGTTATGGTGCTCTAGATCAGGTGACCCTCTAGAAGAGGTTTGTGGCAGTTCACCAGCGGGTCCATTGGCCATTGAATCTCGGATCTGAACGCATAGATCTGAATGAATGGTGGAGCATTCTGACATACATAGCTACTATGAATGATGTCAAACCACATCCTTTCTTGCAAGGGTTAGAGGAATGGGCGTTCATCTTGGCCCCTCGTTTGCGTTCATTTTGGGGTCTCGACCCAAAGGCAAACATCTGACTCTTGTCCAGCCCTCATGCAGTCCTCAGTCTGTCTATTGATCCATTACAAAAATCGTTGGTCCTTCACCCTCAGTGTAAATATATATGCAGTATAGACGCCCCTCATTCCAGTGATAAAAAGTACATTTCCCATCAGTCTGTTTCAGCCTTTTTGGCTTGGATGATATTGCTGCCTTCAATTCAAGTTGGAATGGTCGTATTTATGAGATAAGCGTAAAGTGCCACCACAGTGTCATGACTTCCAGAGGGAAACTTGGAAATTTAACCCATGACTTTGCGATTTGGTGGTGTGTCAATAAAAGTATCATTTCATAAACTAATTGGTGTTCGTACACAAACGCCACGATAATGGCATGCTTGCCAATTCGGAAACGTTCGATTTTCTTTAATCCCCAACTTTCTAAGTTGGGGGCATGTCAATTAATGAATCTTTGCAGAAACAAATTGGTGATGAACGCCACCATAATGTCGCAATTACCATTTCAGAAATGTTGGAGTTTCTTTAATCCCCAACCTTCTGCGTTGGGGGCATGTCAGTTAATGAGTCTTTGCAGAAACTAATTGGTGAATGCACATGAACGCCACCGTAATGTCTTAATTACCACTTTGGAAATGTTGGATTTTCTTTAAGCCCCAACTTTCAGAGGTGGAACTATGTTAATGAAAGAATCGTTGATTCCCACATGAATGTCAACATAATGTCGTAATTATCATCTCGGATAAGTTGGATTCTCTTTAAGCCCCAAATTTTTGTCAATAATACAATCGTTGGAAAAACTTTCTAATAAGGTTCCATTTGCTAACATTAGTTAACAACCTTAGTTAACACAAGCTAACAATGAACAATACTTTTACAGCATTTATTAATCTTAGTTAATGTTAATTAAAACATATTAATAATTTGTTTTAAATCAAAAGTTGTATTAGTTAACATTAGTTCTATCAGGATGACTCGCAGACTTGAGTGAATTTTAAAATTACATTTATTTGATCGTAGGCCCCATCTGGCGGTCCAAGGGAGTTGTACTCGGAACCGTCATATCCTGCCGGAGGTAGGAGGCAGGGGCGAGGAGCCTACCCCCGTGCAGGATGGGACTCAACAGGTGGTGGTGGGGTGGTGGAGGTTGCCGTGTTAGCGCACTGAAACAGCAATGTGATAGATTGTGAGCAGACTTATAAAGCAACGACTTACATGTGATTGGCGGGGAATTACCCACCTAATGGTGTGATGATGTACAGCTGCTAGTCGTCCCGCTATAACTACGCTTACATTTAATGCACAATGAACTAACATGAACTAGCAATGAACAATTGTAAGATTAATACATTCTGTAAAAAAAAAATATATATATATATATATATATATATATATATATATATATATATATATATATATATATATTGCTAATAGTTTGTTTATGCTTTAACTAATGTTAATGAATGGAAACTTATTGTAATGTGTTACCGAATCGTTGATTGCCACATGAACGCCACCATAATGTCGCTATTACAACTGCAGAATCGTTGGATTCTTTTTAATGTCAATTAACGAATCATTGCGGAAACTAGTTGGTGGGCACACATGAACGGCACCACAATATTGTAAATATCAATTAGTTTCTCTGTATTTTCTTTAAATCATGTTTACCATGTTGGGGGCAAGTCAATTAAACAATCATTGCAGAGGCATTGAATTGGCACTGATCGTAAGAAGTAATTGTAATTATGAATGACGACTGTACAGTTTAGTTTGGCACTATTTTGGGTACTGTAAACAAAGAAAAGCATTTAAACTTACCAGAAATACTACCGATTTTGCAGGTCGACGTAATGCATAAATCACACGTTTTGTCGCAGTAGCGCTAAAAGGTTTTCTGTGTTTGTCGGGTAGTAAAAAAGAAGGCAATATGAAATAGCCCAATATGAGTGTCCCATTTGATTCTGACTAAAGTCCCTTTGAACGCACATCATCGATGCGATTTATAAACTCTCAAGTACAAACTTTCCATGAAGACTTGAAGGCAGCAAAGGTTTCTGGTGTCTCCTGCCCTGAAGCAGATCATCAACTTGTTGCTTGTGGATAGCATGTACCGGTTAGAAATGTCCCTCTTGTGACCTCACTTCCTGCACCAACCCCCGTTTTAACCCCTGCACTGTGTACATTTTAATCTGCAAGGTTAACTGCTATTACTTTTTTGGTGTTGATAATGATGATAATGATGATGATGACAATGTTAATAAGTACTGAATAAATATGATAGTAATTCCATGTGAGAAAAAAAAAATGACAGAGCTGATCGCAAGCCATGTGTGTGAAAATATTTTGTACTAAAATCAATCCATTGAACGGTGTGATGTGCTCTGTTTTACCATGATAAACTTTTTTAAAAATGGAAGTTGTTGGACCGAGTCCACTTGTCCGTATAAAGGCTGGGTGAACTTTCTGTCAGCATTTCAAAGTACTTTTTTGACCACGAGCCCATATGGACGCATTTGATTTATGCACACAATGTTTGATGTGACTGTGCAGGTGACGAAATGTACGTCAGGTATACTTTCCCCTTAAAAAGACCAAACGAGAAAATGTAAGAGCGCTTACACACTAGAGGAAGCTATGGTGGAGCGTTAGACGAATATAAATGCGTAAGATCTCTTTAAGAACCAGTTTGATATCAAGCGGTAATATAGTGAATTGGATTTCCAAAAGCACAACAGGACTCGCCTGTCTGAAGTTCTCATTGGTCGATGGATGCTCACATCAGGGGGGCGTTGCACCAAAAGTTTCTTAACTCGCATGACGTAGCCTCACTTTCACGAAATGTGGGGGTTTTCCTCTACGTCTTTGCGACTTGCCATCCCTGTTGAAATCAATGGTGTGCCGCATTCTCTGACACAGTGTAAACTCTAGTGTGTAGGCCCTAATATAATTAAAAATGTGTATGTATTCCGGTGTTTTTTTGTTCCCATGCTGTTGATGGCTGTAATGTATTCTGCCGTAATGATGTCACACTCATTTCTGGTTCGGGACATAACCAAACCTAAAGTATTCTGCAATTGCATGCTGAGATCTTGGTCTTAGTCAATTCTATTCAAAATTGGATGTCGGATATTCCTACTCTATGGTCGGAACTAAATTGACTGTACTTAGAAGCCCCGTCCTACAGTTCAGTGATAAGATTAACGCTCGAACATCAAGTGGAGCTTATCCCTTACAGCATGACGGGACCTAAACTGGTGGTGTTGGGGTGGAGGGGGTGTAAAAGCAACACTGCATAACTAGTGATGAGTGGCAGCTGTACTGAGCTTATAAGGCGAAAGCTGGATTGTGATTGGATGAGATGCCTGATATGAACAAAAGGATGACGTGATGTTTACAACGGGTCCTCTCCCAGAACTATCGCATAGGCTTCCATTTCCACACCAGTTTCCAACTTAAAGTGCTATTCTGTTGCACTTAGTTGGAAGTTGGAAATTCGGACTTCCCAAGTTGAATGGAATCCAGCATTAGATTCTGTGAGCAGCCTCTTTTTTTTTTTCATTATTCCTTTTCTTTTGTTTTCTTTTTTTTTTGTTGAAAGAGAATCAGATTAGTGGGAGATAAAGATGTAATTAGCCAGCGACTGTGACTCGCTAAGCAAGCAGACCTCATATTTTCTTCTGTCCCCCATCTGGTGAGCGGCAGAGCTCATAAATCAAGCTCGGTCCTGGCGCTGACAGATCCCTCTTCAAGGACAGCTGTGCCTTTGACTCATGTCTTAAGCCCGATGTGGAGTCCAATCCCCGACAGGCTAATTAACCCTCACTTAAGAGCACACAGTGAAGAGGCTTTGACGTAATGCAGCAGTGTGCATCTTAATGCACTGTGGTTCACTGTATGCAACTATTCACAATGAGCGCAGCATTTCTGACCATTCGGTTTCCAATGCTAATGCTGTGCATACTATAATACAATAATGTCACGTCGTCGCCAATGTGTCCCATTTTTTTATTTCAACCACCAATAATCCCGAAATAACATTTTAACCCAGTGAAAGTCCAATTTACACAGTCTAACTGTGCCAATATTACTACGATAAATGGATTCACAAAATGTGGTGTAATTGTACAATGTGCCGGGATTGAAGGAGATATTGCGCACTGCCTCTTTGAATTAGGAAACTTCTCCCAAGTGTTCTGTGCAATTGCTCTCAGACGTTCAACAATCACATACCATTTAGTCACAAGAACAGCATGTTCACAATTTTGTCCAGAAGTACATACAGTGGCCCCAGAAAAGTATTTAAACACATAAGGCAAACTTGAAAATGTGTGAATGTCTTTTCAATACATACAATATCTAATGGTAAATGGTCTGCACTTATATAGTGCTTTTTTTAACCTTAGAGGTTACCAAAGCGCTTTACACTGTGTCCCATTCTCACACACACACACACACACACTCATACACCAATGGCGGCAGAGTTGTCATGCAAGGTGCTAGCCTGCCATTGGGAGCAACTTGGGGTTCGCTTCGGCATGTGGAGTCGTGTGGGCCGGGAATCGAACCGCCAACCTTTCGAGCCTCAGCCGCCCCATATTGCCTAATCAATAGCCATTTATTTTAAAGAAACCGCACACTTTTCATTCAAAACATGTCAAACACAAACAATGAGGTTTGTTAAGCTTTTAATTGATGAAACAATAGATAAATAGATAAATAGAAATTAAATGAAAAAATAAGCATTTGGACACATTCTGATTGATTAAAAGTCATTGCAAAAATATCGTTTTGAGAAAAGCTTGAGCAGCATTTGAGAGCAGATGACACTCGAATGCAATGACATTCATGCATTTTTAGTTGTGACTCAAGTGTCCAAGTACTTTTTATGGCCACTCTCTGTTCAGAAGTGCATATATAGGTTCAATTTTAAGCACAAAGGCGGGTGAAGGTGTCTCTTCAACTTTTTATCTCGCTTCATATTCTTGTCATATTCGTGTAAGCATCCAGGTCAGCCAGTTCATCTCTGTGGACATGTGTACTCCTCATATATAAGTAAACAAACAAACAAACAAACAAAAAAAACTAAGGAAAGTGTATGAACTATCATTGCAATTCTCAATGTGGGTATAAAGCATGTAAATGTTTATTTTGGATGGAGTGTATTGGATGTCTTTATTGTGATGGAGCGCTGTTGGTGTATGTTATGAGATGGTATCATATTCCCCTCATAATTCCCACTCGAGATTCAGATTCTGGTGAGGAGGAAGGAACGGGATTTAAGTGCACCTGTTCTTGAGCAGGTTTGATTGGGCTGTTTTAAATGTTTTCTCTGATTATATACGGAGCTCGCAGCCTAGGGGAGATGGGATGAACTCGGAATGGTAGAATAACAAAGAAAAATAAATGGAAAATTATGCAAAGAGGTACACTGCAAAAATAGAGAATATATTCAGGGATATATATTGAATTAATTTTATTTTCAGCATAAATCTAGCAAAAATATTTGCCAATGGGGAAAGAAAAATTTAATTTCTTTAAGATGTATTCTCTGAAAACAAGTTGTAATATCTTATGCAATTTTGCTTCTCAAGAAAATGTACTGTATCGTGTTGTATAAGTACTTTAACTAAAATAATTATAACAGGATTTTGCAAAAGTCTTAATTAAAAGTCAAAGTGCATGTGTCTCAGTTTAGATCCCATTTAAGGTGGACAAACAGTTTGAATCAACAGTAAAGTCATGGGTCTTTATAGCTTGCATTCCCCCAGTGGGCCACTAGATAGCACTAACAAATCACTCTGCACCCTCTCTTGGGAATTAAGGGACATGTGGCGAGAGCAGTATCAGTTGCGAGAGCGAGAGTATTGTTAGTGCACAAAAGGCATTGAAAAGAACCTTTGACTGAGCTATTTTTCACCCAGTACATTTTCAACGTCTCTTCAGTTGCTTTTGGTATTGCATGTGTTTTTTAAGAGCCTACAAGCAACTGAAATATGTACGAGAGAATGAACTTTTGAAATGTCAGTGCCTACTGATACTGTGTATCTTGAGACAAAACATTGACAGTTTGCATATAGAAATAGAAAATAGAATGGGGCAAATGTTAGATAGTTGACCATCGGTAGTCAAAACCATATAGCTTATAAATAATATGAATTATAAGAAGGTTCAGATCCTCATTATTGGTGCTATGTATCAGCTATATCACAATATCATGTGTTGCCAAATATGGGAGATGCAGTGCAATACAAATGAGTTACCTTCAAATGCCTGTGCCATATAACTAGATGTGTTATTTAGGCAGCTACAGCAGCTATGAATTTGTTGACTTTAATTTTACTTTACTTGCTCAGCCAAATTCTGTTCAACATGGTGCCTTGATCCAGCGTAAAAGACTCCATATTGAAGGAATAAAAAGGCTAATTCTGACTTTATATCTCGCAATTATGACCATATCTCGCAACTGTGACTTTCACCTAACTTTGACTTTATTTCTATCAATTGCTACATTATATCTCGCAATTGTGACTATCATCTTGACTTTAAACACTATGTAACAACTGAAGCTTTATTTCTCATAATTGCAACTTTTAATCTCGCAAATGCTACGTTATATCTCGCAACTACGACTTTCTCGTAATTGTGACTTTATATGTAGCAATTGCTACTATTTCTTGTAATTGCGACTTTAGATCTGCAATTGCTATGTTATATCTCACAACTGTGAGTTTGTCGTAATTGTGACTTTATATGTAGCAACTGCGGCTTTATTTCTCGTAAATTGCGACTTATTAACACTATTGTGATGATTTCTCGTAATTGCAAATTTAGATCTAGCAAATGCTACATTGTGTCTCACAATTGCGACTTCATTGTAGCAACTGCAACTTTATTTCTCGTAATTATGACTTTAGATCTAGCTATTGCTACATTATATTTTTGCAGTTGCGTTTTTCTCTACATGTACATGAAGCAATTGCGACTTTATTTATAGCAATTGCTACTTTAAATCTAGAAATTGATACATTATATCTCGCAATTGTGACTTCCTCGTAATTGCAATTTTATTTTGCATAATTGCGACATTAGATATCGCAAATGTGACTGTCATCTGGACTTTAAACTGTATGTAACAATTGTAGCTTTATTTTTCGTAATTGTGACGTTCTCATAATTGCAATTTATAATCTCACAAATGCTACGTTATATCTCGTAACTACGACTTTCTCATAATTTTGACTTTATATGTACGTGTAGCAACAGCTTTATTTTTCTTAATTGCATCTTTATTTCTCGCAATTGGGACTTTCTTGTAATTGTGACTGTATATATGTAGCAACTGTGACTTATTTCTCATAAATTGCAACTTAATTTCTCATAATTGTGACTTATCGTAATTGCAAATTTAGATCGAGCAAATGCTATATTATGTCTCGCAATTGCGTCTTTATACTTATCAACTGCAACTTTATTTCTCGTAATTGTGAATTTGGATCTATCAGTTGCTACGTTATATTTTGCAGTTGCGTTTTTCTCTATATGTACATGTAGCAATTGCGAGTTTATTTATAGTAATTGCTACTTTAAATCTAGAAATTGATACATTATATCTCGCAATTGCGACTTTCTCGTAATTGTGACTGTATGTAGCAACTGCAAATTTATTTCTCATAATTGCAATTTATTTTGCGTAATTGCGACTTTAGATCTCGCAATTGTGACCGTCATCTTGACTTTAAACTGTATGTAACAATTGTAGCTTTATTTCTCGTAATTGTGACTTTTTCATAATTGCAATTTATAATCTTGCAAATGCTACATTATATCTCGTAACTATGACTTTCTCGTAATTGTGACTTTATATGTAGCAACTGCGACTATTTCTTGTATCTGAGACTTAATTCTTGTAATTACGACTTTAGATCTGGCAATTGCTATGTTATATCTCGCAACTGTGACTTTGTGTTAATTGTGACTATATGTAGCAACTGCGACTTTATTTCTCGTAAATTGCAACTTAATTACTCTGTTGTGATGATTTCTCGTAATTGTAAATTTAGATCTAGCAAATGCTATATTATGTCTCGCAATTGCGACTTTATATGTAACAACTGCAACTTTATTTCTCGTTACTGACTTTTTTTCTCGTAATTGTGACTTTGGATCTATCAGTTGCTACGTTATATCTCGAAATTGCGACTTTCTCGCAATTGTGACTATATGTAGCAACTGCGTATTTATTTCTCGCAATTGCAATTTTATTTAGCGTAATTGTGACTTTAGATCTCGCAGTTGCTATGTTATGCAGAAATAAAGTCGTAATTGCTAGATATGAAAAAAATTAAGTTGCAGTTTCAAGATGTAATGTCAGAATTAACTTTTTAAATGTTGTTCATCTGTGGTGGGATCAAGGCCTCGGCCTGAAGACTAGATTAATTATGCTAACGTTACTATAGCGTAAAATGTGCTCGTTTTGTGTTTTGAGTTACGATCTGATACATTTGAGAACATTGCATGAAATCGAGCTTGCGTAGCAAAATGCATTTACTTTGTGCTTTGGGCCTTTTTGGGATGTTCACACAGGACAGGTTCTTGCATATTGTCTGCGTAATTTTCTAATTGTTAAAATTGTGTTTTTCAATGTTGTGTGCTCTGAGCATTGCGTTTTGAAGACGGTGTGCCAAGAATTTATTTATTTTTTTAAAATGCATCTCGAAACCCCTACATTTCTATGTTCAGTTTTGTTGCTTTCCGTTTTTGTTTCTTTGAACACAAGAACGTGTCCTGTGAGATCGAGTAGGCACTTTGGCTTGAAGTATAATTTGTGATGCATGACAGTGTGATGCATGATTTTAGTTGTAAAGTTGGTAGATAGTTAGATACATCAGTGGTTTGATGATAGATAGATAGATGGATAGATGGATAGATGGATGGATGGATGGATGGATGGATGGATGGATGGATGGATGCTGTTTTTTTCTCGTAAGGTAAAGTCTACACTCTCTGTTATGGTGGTAAGTACAGATGTTTACTCAGCGACAGTTACAGCTTGTTTTTGAGAGTTTGTAAATCAGTTGTGCCCATCTTCCCATCACTGTACTGCAAAAAATTTATAAAAAATCATGTACTTAATCTGTATGTTTTCTGTTGTTTTCGAGTAAAAATGTCTTTAAAATAGATACATTTACTTGAAAAGAAAAACTGCATGAAATTAAGACCTTTTTTCAGAGATAGTATCTTGAATTAAGTTTATTTTTCTCACCACAGTGGCCATTTTTATTATTATTATTATTTGTTATTAAGCATAAATCTAACACACTTTAGTGAGGTTTGTTTAAACAATTTCCCAATAAAAATGTACTTCAAGATATATTTATGATATATTCTCTGAAAACAAGTCTTTTTATTGTATACCATTTGAATGTACCTTATATAAGATATTTTTACTTGAAAGCATATAAAAATAAAAAACTGATTAATAATATGATTTTTTTTTGCAGTTTGGCTCTGTTTTGCCATTCTCTGATATTCCCGGTCTTTTCTCCATTCCAGCCAATCAGAATGCTTTTCCTCCATCCCCTGATCCGAGTGCCGTCACGGTTATGTACGCCAAACCTCCACTTCAGTATCTCTGTAATATAGGTGTGTGTGTGCGTGCGTGTGTGCGCGCGTGTGTATCTTTGTACATTCTCTTGCCTTCTTACGGCAGGCATGAATGGTCATGATTCTGTTTTAAAGAAATGATTTTATCCCCCGTAATTGTCGACAGTCTTCAAGAAATCAATGGCGCACCTGATCAACAGCGGAAATGAACAGAACGCTGTCTTCCACATGACACATTCTGTGCTGTGATGTAATGCTTCTTTGAAGTCATTTGTTTTACAGTTTTTCTGTCATTTATTTTTAGGTGTGTGTACATTTTTTAATCCACAGAGAGGAGAAAAAAAGTTTAAAAAAAACTTAATGTAAATGAATGGAGAAAAATAAAACTGACTTTTGTTTTTAACACAACACTACTTGGGTTTTTTCTGACTCGTTTTAATACATTCTAGGAAAGAAAAGCTATTTAAAGACGTTTGATGTATATGTGTATAGATGCAGACACATCTGTGGGCTGTTCACACAGGATTCATTCTTATGTTCCACTGCACTATTTTGTTGGTCTATCTGTGCTAAACGTCTTTGACCACTGCAATGCATCTTGCTGTATTTTCAGTCAACTTTTAAAAATGCATCGCAAGACCTCTGCCTTCTGTTTCATTCTGATGCTGATTTTGATGGACTGATCATTGTGAACTTGGCAACAGGAGGTTGAACGTTCTACTGCACAAATCGGTCTATGCGTACCGAAAAGTGAGTTGTATTTTTAGTAATGTAATGATGTAATACATCATTACACATTAACCATGTGCCCAACCTTAAACCTGACCACTAGTGGTGTCAAATTTGTATTTTAGAGCTAAAGTGCAACCTCCAAATCATGCTCATCTTTGTTTATGTGAACACGTTTACTTTCTGGTTTCCATGGGACCAGAACCGTGTCTCATCAGTAGCACCAAAGCATAAAGTGAACTTGTTTAAATTGGTGCAAAAATGTCTGATGGGGGATGCTGCTTGTCAGTAATTCAGCAGAATAGGGTCGATTTCAGGGTCATGAACTTTTGGAAGACACATACTGAATTTCCCGTGTGATCATGTTGATTTTAGAACGCAATTACATGTCCTGTTAGAACTGCCCTTTTTTAGCCATTTTGTTTTTTATTATTGTATTTATTTCTTTTTTTGGTACGCTTAATTTACATTGTTGGTTGTGGCTTAAAATCAGTGTGCATCAAGTTAACATCCCCTACTCCCTCCTGAGCCCGGCCGACTCTCCAACATCATCGACTAGTGGCCTTGACCAGTGAGCGTGTTTCTTCTTTGCTGCTCAGATCTGATCCAAACTCTTTTCTCAGAAAATGTAGAGCCACATATCGCAAATGCTTTCGCCAACGTCACGCTCAACATCACAGTAAGTAAAAATGTCAGTAGTAAGGGCTTTGTGCTTGTTGAAAAACACAACATGGTCCAGTTATAAAGGAATAGTCTGGCTTTAATGCAAGTTAAGCTCAATCGACAGCATTTGTGGCATAATGTTGATTACGCATGGCAAAAATCTGGGTTACATTTAGGCACTTACAATGGAAGGGAATGGGGCCAGTCCGTAAACTTTAAAATACTTACTGTTTCAAAACATTGTATTGTGATAAAATCACTTACTGACCTTCTCTGTTTAAAGTTATATCCAATTTTACAACTTAATTGCCTTGATGACGTAATGCCGGTTAACCATATAATGAGCGTGAAAACTACGGCAATTAACATTATGCCACAAATGCTGTTGATTGAGCTTAACTTGTTTTGTACACATTTTCCCCAAGCATTGATATACTGTTTGTAAGAACTGTTTGTAAGGTAATATTGCCACAAGTGGCTTTTCATAGTCGAATTTTAGGTTAATTGTTAAAATTGTTTTTTTACCTACTTTGGTCTTTCTTTGTTTTAATGTTGTTATTTTTTTTCTCTCTTTCTCTCCTTCAGAGTAGTGTTGAGTTTTTATGTGCATGCATATTTCTCAGATTTGCCTTCAACAGCTTCTACTTTGTGCTTCCCGTTCTATAATTTTGTCTCCCGAGCCACTGAGAATAATATTGCATGAGCGTAAAAAAATTGTTCGATTCTGTTCCCTTTAATGTTTATTACATTGAATTCAAAATATATGTTCAAATATATTTTCTTGTAAATTTTAACTAAAAATCTAATTTAAAATAAAAAATATTTCAAAGAAGCCTTTTGATGACACTAGAAGTTTATAGCTTTGAAATCAAACCTAAAGTACCGTAATTTCCGGACTATAAGCCGCAACTTTTTTCCCACGCTTTTTTAAACCTCGCGGCTTATACAATGACGCGGCTAATATATGGATTTTTCCCGCTTTCAAATTTTATTAAAAAAAAAAAAAACATTCTGTGACGTGCTCAGTTTTTTGGCGGCGTGAAGCTTTCATTAGACCAATGAAATTGCCGAACGGGTTAAGGTCAAACAACTTTTTTTGTTTAGCCTACTGTTTAGATTAAATCGAGCGCGCTCAAACTTCCCATCATTCTGATTACGGTAGTAATTTTGTCACCCTCACCATGGCAAAGACATGGAGAAACGCATATGATGCTGCTTTCAAGTTGAAGGCGATTGATCTGGCTGCTGCACGGGAGCTTGGTCTTAATGAGTCGATGATAAGACGCTGGAAACAGCAGCGTGAGGAATTGACTCTAAACTAAAGCTGAGGCTATTCTGAGGCTATTCAACTCCGACACCGAAGGAGGTCCGGGTATCGTTCGTTCATTTGTTTTTGCTTTCATATATAAAAACGAGAAAACAACTCCTTTTTTCGTTTTTTTTTTTTAAACGAAAAAACTAAATTATGACTTGATTTTTGGTTTTCCCGTTCTTGCACGGAAATCAGAAAAACGACTTGATATTCCGATTTTCCCCTGTGGGTGGGGCTAAATCTGATTGGCAGGATATGCATTCATTGTTTTTCAAATTAAGAGTTTTCCAAACACTGTATTTGTTAGCCTGTAAAATTAATAGTCTATATGCATGCTATTTGTCACCCAATTATTTGGCTTCACTGACTGAAAAAATCTATTGAAATAGCCTAAATGTAAACATGTTCACGCATTGAAGTTGTCACGGTGGTTATCAGACAAAAGGCTGAATGGAGAGAAGGCCCTTCTTATAGTTTATATTGCATTCCATCTCAATATAGGTTACTTTTGCAGTCCCTATACTCCTGCTCACTACAGTTTTGAGGATGCCTTTCAAGACAGTCATTGGCAAACACCTACAGTAGTCAACCAAAATGCCTATTATCGCCGCAGAAAAAATAAACCAGTCGCATTTCAAGTCATTCGCGAAATGACCGCCAGGTGGCTCAAATGGATATTGTGCAAAACAGCAGCAATTGCGCATTTTGAAATGTAAGTGGGGTTAATGTCAATTAACAGTAAAGATGAAATACTACAACTATGGTAAACAGAATAAAACATTTTTAGCCCAGAAAAATAGAAAAAATAGAGACAAGAACAATATATAGCCTATATATTTCATATTGTAGGCCTATCTTGACGTCGGTTGGCGACATAAGCCTATTCCCCGGGCTGGGGAGCAGCGCGATAACAAAAAAAAAATCAAATAAACAAACAAAAATAAATTAGGTGCAATTAAGCTGATATTTTTTTACTATTCTATTGAGGAATGAAACGAATGAAGAGCGCTTCTCGCTCATGTGAGCGAACACACACTGGAGAAACGAATGTTTGGGCATTTCTCAGTGAGTACACTCATGGCCGAGTGGTAGAACTTACGTTACGATCATGACACGGGTTCAAATCCCGAGCAAACACAGCAATTTTTATATTAGCCTATTAATGCGTTTAATACCATATTATTAATGCAGAGATTTGTCTAGTTCTAAAACTGTTACAGCATATAGTTTTTTGCTCATATAATAAAATTACCATATACTTCCATTTTACACTAAGGAACAAATATTATCCAACAGAATGACTTTACATTTGTATAATAATTTCAAAAGCAGTTCTATATTAAAAAAGCTACTTCACCAATAGACTATATCAAATATATAAAAATAAGTAACAACTGTTACACTTTTGAATCATGAATTAATAATCTCATAGGCCTACAAATATCCACATTTGTCATCTGAAATGTAGGGTAGCTTTCACTAAGATGTTATTGAAATTATATTTCCAATATGCATGGAAACACTTACAGAAATTTTAGCTTGTTACATGCATTTATTTTGATTAAGTAAATCGTTGAAACATCAGATAATCAATAAAACATGAACAATTTTTAGGCAAATCTTTTTGTTGTGTTTATTAGACACATCAACGCATTTTTGAAAGGTGTGCCATTGTAGTTCACTGCCTCATCAAAAGAACAGAAATGTCAGGCCACTGTTCTGTGAAGTGCTGTTCCACACTGGCTCTGTCCTCTACTGATGTGATGGGATTACTGCCAAACATGGACAACCTGGTCAGAGTTGACCCAACTTCTTGATGATACATATCTGCTGCAACAGAGGCATTTGGCAGAAACACTTCATCAATCTTGGCTCTGCATCCACCCTCAGCCAGGCGATTTGGTACTCCTCTGCCTGAAATTTTGACCATCATTAAGTTTTGTTTTGTAGAAAGCCTTTCTAAAAATTTAATTTCGTTTTGTATCATTTGTATCTTATTTTTAATCAATGTTTTATCAACCAATTGCCTGGAGTTAATAAATAAGAAGCAAATATAGCAGACAATATAATCAGGACATGGAGCGCCGGCAAGATTGCATTGCTCGTGAACTGGAGCTCATCTTATAAATGAACCGAAACTCGGCGTTTAAGCTGCCTCACAGACACCAGAAATATATAGAAAGCTTAAAAATGTCTAATTTTAAACAGAACAATTCAAAACGAAAAGAAACCGACTAGCCTACTCTCTGCTTATGTCTAATCCGAAATGTGCATTTCTCTATGCGCGTTAACTACTGCGGTCAATATTGCAGCCGACACATACACTAACAATTAAAATGTCTCCTTGCTATATTTGAAACATTCATAATCATTACTTTTGCCGGTTCCTTGTGACAGCTTTTGCGTTATTGGCAGCGTCACCCTCTGGTTACACGGCGTCACCACCGAATAGCACCGAAAACATCGGGATTTTTTTAGACAATAATCGCACGACCTATTCGATATTCTATAATTAAATCAACAAATCGAATATTCGAAAATCGTGACTCATCCCTACTGCTTTATTAATGTATTCAGTGTAAAACCCGGACACCCCCACACAAATGTGGCTTTTTGTTAATGACTGTCCTACTACAGGATTTAACACAGAGTAACAACTCACTACCAGTTACAAAAGACACTGTAACAGTCTGTCACATGCAATTCTAGTTGCATTTTTCATCAATTAATTTCTTAAATTATCCATTGACTATGTTCTGGCCAGCCATCTAGTGTCAAAAATATTTTTTGGCCCGATGCCAACCTTACTTGTCGACCCCTGGAATAAAGGAATCAACTCCCTCATTAGAGACTTGCCGCCACCTAATGGCGGTGTTAGTTTCATATAGTTAAAAAGTAGACGTTTCATTTTTTTTTCCAATAATTTCATATTTCTACATACAATTTTTTACATTTAAAACATTAATCTCTTAACATAATTTATGCAATTATAATTTGCTGTGTATGTGTAAATCCACATGACACAGGCTAAACAGCCTGGGTCAATCTCAATCCAAAATCTCAATCCAAAAATTTATTATATTGATACCGACTTCCTTTTATTTGGTCATAGTAACCATACACCAAACACAGTGTCTTTGCATTCTGATTGAATTTGTTGACTAAATTTAAGAATCTGACAGAAGAGGACAGATGACAATCCTGCATTATTTTGTATTATAATGACGATGTAATATAGCACTAAACTTTGACTATAGCCTGCATGTGGCATATTACTAGGAACCTCAAAGCATATTTATGTGTATGTGCATACAGGCCATAAATAACAAATAGACATTATAAAAAATATATTATTCATAAGAATTTAAGTTAATAAAAACATCTAAAACAAAGAATAAATGTATTATTTAAATTTGTATAATGACAACTGTCAGTGCGTGAACAGGCTTTTAGGCTTGAATTTAGGCTATTTCAATAGATTTTTTCAGTCAGTGAAGCCAAATAATTGGGTGACAAATAGCATGCATATAGACTATTAATTTTACAGGCTAACAAATACAGTGTTTGGAAAACTCTTAATTTGAAAAACAATGAATGCATATCCTGCCAATCAGATTTAGCCCCACCCACAGGGGAAAATCGGAATATCAAGTCGTTTTTCTGATTTCCGTGCAAGAACGGGAAAACCAAAAATCAAGTCATAATTTAGTTTTTTCGTTTTTCAAAAAAAACGAAAAAAGGAGTTGTTTTCTCGTTTTTTCGTTTTTATATATGAAAGCAAAAACAAATGAACAAACGATACCCGGATCTTACACCTGCGCTAAATTATGTCTAACACCGGTGTCTAATTTCAAGTGCCCTGCTTCACGTGTCCTTCTTGGGAAAACTGTCACACGGGCACCAGTGTGACAGTTTTCAGCAGGGCACTTGACGTTCCAGGTAAGGCTTTTAATGGCCACAGCAATGTTTACAATCAATTTTAAAGTTTCTCAATTCCTCTATGCGCCAACACTAGACTGACGTGTGTCACTCTCTCAGCTCTGTGGCTGCTGCCTTTTTATGCCGCTCTCCCCATGCTTACTGAAATTAGACACCGGTGTTAAGACATAATTTAGCTCAGGTGTAAGCGCCCTTACCGCTTTTCTCTCCCGGACGGACACCGTGTTTCATTAAAGCCTGTGTAAAGTTCATTTGTTTCAATGTACCGGTAGGCACCTGCGGCTTATAGACAGGTGCGGCTTATTTATGTTCAAAATCATATTTTTTGTAAAAATCAGTGGGTGCGGCTTATATTCAGGTGCGCTCAATAGTCCGGAAATTACGGTACTGCGGCCTCAAAGAGACACTTGGTAAGTTTTTTTCTCTTCATTAAAAATAAATTATCAGAACTTTTAAAATATATATATATATATCTTTCAAATCATGCACAAACTTAGTCATGTTAACAGTTTAGAAAAGGCTGTTTCATGTCAAGGTCCTGTCACTCTGTCAGTTTGGGTTTTTGTCTGACAGGACTGTGGCATCATCGTCCCATGTCTGTCTTGTGTTTCATTGTCTGTTATTGTGTGTGAGTGCACGGGTTCGGTTGTATTCCCTGCCGTGCGCTCTTCGGTCTGTCTTGTTTCATGTCTGGAGCATGTGTCTGGATCCTGACTTCCTGTCTGGTTTGGTTTCAGTCTGTGTCGGGATCCGGACACTCATGCTCCATGTTCTGTCTCTTATTGACGTGAGTACATCGCCCTTATGTCGTCTTGGCGGCATGCACTCATGTCAATAGTTTATGTCTGCCTGTCGTGAACATGGCCTGTGCCTCGCATTGCACTTTGTGCTGCGCAACTGGGTCGCGAGCTGTCTTGTGTTTCACGTCTGGAGGATGGTGTCTGGATCCTGACTTATCTGTCTGGTTCACTTTCTGTCTGTGTCGGGATCTGGGCACTTACGCTCCATGTTCTGTGTGTTATTGACGTGAGTACATTGCGCTTATGTCATCTTGGAGGCATGCACTCGCCTCAGCAGTTAATGCCTGTCTCTCGCGAACATGGGTGCACCTCGCGTTGCGCTGCCACCCAGGTCACGAGCTGTCTTGTGTTTCATGTCTGAAGCATGGTGTCTGGATCCTGACTTCACTGTCTGGTTCAGTTTCGGTCTGTGTCAGTATCTGGACACTCATGCTGTGTCTGTCTCTTGTGACCGCGGATGCGCTTTGTGCTGCACGCTCAGGTCATGAGCTGTCTTCACCTTGTGCTGAGGTTCGGTCACTTGTGGGGTCTGGTGGCCTGGGAGGAGGCCTCAGAGCAAAGGTGGGTTCTGGCGGTCTGGGAGGCAGCCTCAGGGCAGAGGGGACAGAGTACTGGGCAGCGGCCACTGGACAGGGGTCAGAGGACTGGGCGGCGGCCGCTGGACAGGGTTCAGGAGGGAATGGCTAAGGGGCAGACCAATGGAAGTCTCGGGCACTGGCTGCGGCAGGGGGACGGTCTCAGTGGCTGTGAATGCTGGCAAAGACTGGGGAATGGTCTCCTAGGTCATGAACACTGGCAGGGATAGGGGAACAGTCTCAGTGGCTGTGAGCGCAGGCAGTAAGAAGGGAACGGCCTCCGTGGCCGGGAGTGCTGGCAGTGACTGGGGAACGGCCTCCGTGGCCGGGAGTGCTGGCAGTGACTGGGGAACGGCCTCCCCACGGCCACCACCATTGTTTTCGTTGAGCAAGGCACTTAACTCCAGGTTGCTCCGTGGGGGATTGTCCCATTCCCATTCATAGCAAAAACACTTGAAAGGGCAGTTTTCAATCAAATCTTTGCCTATCTCTCACAGAACAAACTGCTGGATGACAACCAGTCAGGCTTCAAAAGTGGTCACTCCACTGTGATCGCCCTGCTGTCTGTCACTGAGTTTCTGAGATGGGCGAAAGCTGAATCCAGATCATCCGTTCTGATTCTGCTGGATCTTTCTGCAGCCTTTGACATAATCAACCATCAGATTCTGCTCTTCACCCTCTCCTTGCTGGGTATTTCAGGAACTGTGCTTGACTGGTTTCAATCCTATCTCTCAGGTAGGTCCAAGAGGTGAGGTATTCAAGCCACATCAACTACTTACTGGGGTACCTCAGGGATCAGTGCTTGGGCCACTTCTCTTCTCTATATACACAACATCACTGGGACCCATCATTCAGGCGCTACGCAGATGACACACAACTCTACTTGTCTTTCCTGCCCAACGACACCACCGTGACTGGTCTGCCTGCCTGGTAGACTCCTGGTCTTTCATGCCAACCCTGCTGTTGAACACAACATCACCATGCAGCTGGGTTCAACTACAGTAACGCCTTCAAAAACGGTCAGAAATCAAATAAGACCCTTCCTATCTGAACATGTCACACAACTGCTTGTTCAGTCACTTGTCATAACTAGACTGGACTACTGTAACGCTCTCATTGCTCTCCCTGCGTGAGCAATTAAACCTCAGCAAATGATCCATAATGCAGCAGCACGTCTGGTCTTTAATGAACCAAGGAGAGCAAATGTTACAACACTCCTTGTCTCTCTCCACTGGCTGCCGGTTGATGCACGTATCAAATTCAAGGCTTTGATGTTGGCATAAAGAACAGTCACTGGGTCTGCTCCAACATACCTAAAATAATTTCTGCAGAGCTACACACTCACTAGAAGCCTGCGGTCGGCTTAGGAATGTCGCCTTGTTGTACCAACACAAAGAGGCACCAAAACACTTTCTAGGACTTTCAGCTTCATATTATCTTTTGGAGAAATGGCTGGAAAATGTTGTTTTCAGAGGCTGTATATGGAGATAGGATAAAAACAAGGTGCATTTCAAACGTCTCAAAAACATGAATAACCAACACTCCTGGAAGTATTGGATGAAAAACATCTGACTTTCTATAGCTTTTCCGAAACTTAGTCCTGCTGTCCACATGTGTGGACATACATTTTTAGGAAAAATATTGCTCTAGAATTATTTCTTTATTGATTGATTGATTGTTGGTTTTGCTTGTTTCTAAGGAGCTACTAGTTACAAATCAAAAAGTGATATGTATTCCACAGACTTCATGACTGTTGCTTTCCTCCATGTTTTGTTATGTTCTCCTGGCTGGATACGGACTCTGTCTCCCTGCTTTAGAATATTCAAATCCTTTGCATGTCTGTTATAGTATGCAGCCTGACAGTTTCTATTTTCAACCTTTTTGTGTGTGTACTACCTTTTGGTTGTAACAAGGTATCTTGCATTGGCACTAGGGTTCTGGATCTCCTACTGAACAGCCTCTGTGCTGGGCTTGCTTTGATCCCTTGTGATGGCGTATTCCTGTGATCCAGAATAGCTAGATAAGGGTCCTTCCCGTCAGCGTTTGCCGTCCTCGACAATCTTTTTGCAGTCTTTACTGCCGATTCAGCCAAACCATTACTCTGTGGGTATGCCGGCGATGATGTGTTGTTTAAATTCCCACTGTCTACTGAACCTCCTGAACTTCTCTGATGTATATTGTGGGCCGTTAGCAGAGCTAACAACATCAGGAATACCGTGTCTTGCGAAGTGGGCTTTAAATTTATGAATGACGGTTGTGGACAGTGTGTCAGGTAAATAATCAAGTTCTCAGTATTTAGAAAGGTAATCAGGAAGTTTCTGCTATTGTCACAGGGCGGAGGCGGGGCCGGGTGAGGATTCTGCAAACCCGGTCTTTATCGGGCTAATTAAGCCTCTGTAAACGATCTCTCTCTCGCACCACCATCCGCAGTTGGCCTTTATCCCTGTCGGATGCATAATTAGCCTGATAAGGGACCAGGTGGGCAGAATCACCACCCGGCCCCGCCCTCTGCCCTGTCACAGCTATCTAACGTGAATATATCTGTCTCTAACTTAGACCATGGGTTACTAGGTAGCTCATGAGAACACAGTGTCTCTTTATTTTGTTTCACATCCATTGACCAACAGATATCACACTTTTCTATGAATGTCACTATCTGATCCTTCATCCCCAGCCAATAGACGCATTCTCTTGCCCTTCTTAGACATCCCTTTATGCCCAAATGTGAGGAGTGTATACGCTGAATCAATTCCACTCTGGGATCCTCAGTTCCTCGTGGAAAGAATAGTAGTGTGCAATGTCACTCAGCAAGTCTTTTTTTGTTCCTTGGCCAGCCTTCTTGGATTACTTTAATCAGTGCCTGCAGTTGCCTGTCTTTCTTCATTTCCGCTCTACTGGACTGGAGTCTTTCATCTGCGATAGCTATGTGTTGGGCCATGTTTATGCTCTCGATCTCCATTTCTACTGAACTCTCTGATGCATGTTCAGGTAAGGATGAGTGGCTCAGCGTGTCAGCTAGCAACATGTCCTTACCAGTTATGTACTTGACCTCAATGTTGTATCTCTGTAATCTATACACGTTTTCCAGTGGTTTATGGTCAGAATGTACAATCACTTTGTGTCCATATGTATATTGATGGAATTTTTCCATACCAAACATGATGGTTAAACACTCTTTCTCGATCTGGGCATAGCCTTGCCCTGCTTCCATACGCAATTGGCTTTCCTTCTTGCAGTAAAGCGGCACCTAAACCAGTCTCTGACGCATCACACTGAAGTGTCAGTGGTTCGTCCGGGTTGTAATACTTGAGCATCGGGGCTTTTGTTATGGCATCTTTGAGCCGTGTGAATGCTTGCTCATGAATCTCCATCGAATTCCAGATGTTGACTTTATGAGTTAGTTGCCTCAGTATCTCACACCCATCTGACAAATGGTCACAGAATTTCGACAGGTAATTTATCATGCCCAGGAACCGTAGGACACACTTCACATCTGTCGACGTGGCACGTCTCTGACCGCTCTTACCTTTTCAGGGTCAGATTTCAGGATTTTTCGGCATTCAGTTTAATGTTCTTTATCTGCATCTCACCTGTGGTGAGGATGTCATCAGCAATGACATATATTCCCGGTAGTCCTTCCAAAGCTAGACTCTGCTTACTCTGAAACACCTCAGGTGCGGGGCTAATGCCCATTGGCATCCTCAGCCATCTAAATCTGCCTTATGGTGTTGCAAATGTGGTCATGTAACTTGATTTTTCATCCATGTTCACATGCCAAAAATCCGTTCTTTAGGTCACACACTCTAAAAACTTTTGCCTTTGACAGTCCTGGCAGTATGTCATCAATTGTTGGCAAAGGGAAGTGGCATCTTTTCAAGGTCTGTTAAGCGGCCTGGGATCTATACATATTCTGAGCTTCCCTGATGGCTTTTTAACAACAACCAGACTGCTTATCCAGTCTGTGCTACAGTCTACTAGTGTAATTATACCTCTTCGCTGTAAATCACTCAGTTCTGCCTTGAGGGGCGCCATCATCGCAACAGGAACCCTCCTCTTTGGCAGTTACACTTGGGTTACCGTGGGGTCCACTTCAATCCTGTATGTGCCCTCAATGCATCCATCTCCTTTGAACACATGTGAATAGTCTTTTTTGATGTCTTCCATTTCCCACAGTTCATCTTTCCCCATTTCCTCAGTCACAATGCTGTGCACAGCCATGATGTTTTCATACTGAACTCACTTAATTCATGGTCTGCACTGCTCTGCTGCCTATTAGTGGAACTGTAGACCCCTCATCCATAACCATGAATTCTAATCGGTACAGAGGAAACAGTTTCTTGTTTTAACTTTACATTTCCCCAATGGTTGGAGTGTGCTTTATTATACATCACCAGCACTTGCTCTGTCTTTTCAATTTGTGTGGCTGGGTTTACAGGTATAATGTTACAACTGGCTCCGCAGTCTAACTGAAACTTCACCTGTTCTTCCCCAGAATAATGGCAGCGGAAAGTTTTTTTTCTCCTCCGACACGGTTTTCCCGGTCTGTACCGTTACACACAAGATATCTTCAGAACTTTCATCATCTGCCTCCGCAATGTTATGTACCGTCTTTCCTTTCTCCGTTTTTGTTCTGCGCATTGTGGCAAAATGATTGTCTTTTCCACATAATTTGCACCTTTTTTCCCATATGCTGGGCATTTCTTTTTGTTTTTCAAATGCGTTTTTTGGCAAAACTTGCAGTTTGCAGTGCTCTTAGGGGTGGCTGTGGTTCTAGTGGTAGAGCGGGTTGACGGTTCGATTCCTGACCCACATGACTCCACATGCCGAAGTGTCCTTGGGCAAGACACTGAACCCCAAGTTGCTCCCAATGGCAGGCTAGCACCTTGCATGGCAGCTCTGCCGTCATTGGTGTGTGAATGGGTGAAAGAGTCACAGTGTAAAGCACTTTGAATACCGCTAAGGTAAAAAAGGCGCTATATAAGTGCAGACCATTTACCATCATACCTTTTGTCTTTTCTGTCTACTTGCTTCACAGCGAGCACTTCCTCTGTCACTCTGCCTTCAATAGTTTTGTTGTTCTCATGGGACAACTTTGTTGCTCTGCAGATTTGCAGACTCTTATCCAAAGTCAACTTTTGCTCTCTCAAAAGTCTCTCTCTCAGAACAGAGCTGGATATGCCACAAACAATTCTATCACGGATTAGTGAGTCTTGATCTGAAATTGCACGTCCTAGCGAGCATTTTTAAGTCAGTTGCATATTTCTCAATGCAGCACTCTGGTTCCTGACAAAAAAAACGTTACCTTTTAACCTCTCGTTAACTTTTGGACTGCAGTGCTCATCCAAGGCTGTTATTAATCTACTTACAGTCCGATCTGGTGTTGAGGTGGGTATCGAAGTGTCGCACAATTCTCTACCCATCTCTCCGATGAGGTACCAGAAAACTTTTCGTTTCACAGACTCGTTGGCTTCCACAAAAGTAAGATCCATGTACAGCGTGAACTCTTCTTTCTAAGATTTTGCCAGATTGTTTGCGTCCAGACAGAGCGATGGTGGCGGTCTCAGTCCCAGTGTGTTTTCCATCCGTGCTGCACACATGATCTCCGCTCTCTCGACCGTGCTTCTCAACAGGCTTTGGTGTTATGTGTCTACTCAATCTATATGCTCTTACTCTTTAGAGAGCAACGCTGCCAACATGTTTCATTCTGTCCTTTGCTTTATACAGAATGGACAGTTAATGCAGATTTAGTTGCGTACACTCACTTTATTAGACAACTCACACAACACATATGCTAGAGCATGCGTACAGGCGTGAATACAGTCCGTGGTGCAACAACAGCCATCCCAACAATAGCATGCATTTCATTGAGTCTCTTATATTTACCATTGGGAAGTCCAATTAATTTTAGTGAATCAGTTCTATCTGGTTTAAATAAATAAATGATTCACTCGAGTCCCTGCTCATTCACTGAGTCTTCATTGTCTTTGTGCCAAATAATACTGTTCTAAATCACAATTTAAATGAGGCCAGAGACCAGAAACATCATGAGCTGGCTTTGATGTTACAGACTGAAGTAAAAAAAATACTTCATGTGGTATATCTTGTAAATATTTAAGTTTTTCCTAGATGGGGAAATAAGATGGAAGGAGCAGCAAACAAATCAGGACAAAAATAAAAATGGCACTTTTTTATAATGATCGCATTAGGCACTTCCAGTCAGTGTGCACAGCTTCATTGATGATAATGGGATCAATGTGTCTTACACTTTTATTTCTAATCAGCAAAAATGTACAATGTGTAGACAGAGTACCTTAAATGCAATTTGCACAAATAGAAATAGTGAACCTCAGTAGGCCCATCATCAAAAACAAAATATTCTTTTTTGCTTTTAGTTCTTTAATTTGAACGTTAGAAACTTGGGATAAGACCACAAAATAATCCAATTTGACCCAAGAGGGGAACTGAAACCACAGACGCACTGAACAGAAATACCAGCTTGCATTTTCCTGAATGACAAGACTGATGCTAGTAGAAACCGATTACTAAATCAGAGATGCTCAGAAACCCATGTGTCCAGTTATGCAATAGACTTTTACCGTAAGATCTGTGATGCAGCTCATGTGCAATTGACGTGATGCAGATTCAAGCATGGATTATGTCATGTCCTGATATCACGTTTTCTATTCAAAATAATTTCCATAATTTATATGTCCCTTTCCACAGACCTACCTATTAGGAGTTATTAGCGAGCTGGTACAAACTTAACTGCATCTGTTTGCATAGAGACATTTTCGAAGACAATGTCATGCAATTTTATACATTTTTTTTTTTGTTTAATTAGTCTACAAAATTAATAAAATCTTAAATGCCCATTCACATCGTTTTTTATATGCAGCTGGACTCGTATACTGTCTGTAGCCGAAAGCCATTCACACATCTGCCCATTTTGTCTGTTTTCTACCCATTAACACTCTTTTTGCAGTAGTAACAGAATCATCATAAATTACAATAACAGAGTGTAATTGGCGTATTTTATGACCATGTATATAGTGTGTTAGTTAGCGCACTGGCACCTTGAATGCAGAATGTAAACATTACACAATACACATTATGTACTGCATATACATTACTTTCATTCATCATTGATTAGTTAATACAGCATCTTTTGCTGATGTTGTGTGAGTTGCACTCATAGAATGAGGCATGAATTCATTGATAACAGATTTTAATGTCATAGTAGTTAATGTTTTACATGTAGTCTTGAGTGTTCTCAAATTTAAATGACCCTATAAACGCCTCCCACAGCTTAGGCCAGTATCTGAATGTTCACAAATATAGTACTATAGCGTAGCTCAATATAGTGCATCTAACTATATTAATAAGATGATATTTATCTCTGTAGTCCGAACTTCCTCTTTCAAATTTCCAATTTCCTTCCTTAAATAGTTTCCATGTAGAGTAGCTAAGTCTTAGTTCAGCTACTTTAATTTATGAGCCAGCGGGGTAACGGGTGGTTAACACAAGCTATCACAATGACTCATATCACTCCAACCCCAAACTACTTCCATGTTCTCTTCTACAGGCTCATCTAATCCAAACACTGGTGAGTGGCACCTGTTGTGTGTCATGAGCTTTTATCCTGCAGACATTAGTTTGACTCGAGCATAGAGCTCCTATGGGGCTTATCCACAGCACGGTTCAACTCGACTCTGCTCGCTTTATGGGGGGTTTTCCACTGTGGATAGGACCTGGTGCCTGAGACTTTTTTAGTACCACCTCGGTCGAGGTTCCAAGCGAGCCGAGTTGATACTAAATGTGACGTCAAAATCCTGCAGATCACTGATTGGTCAGGGAGAATCGTCACTATCAGCGTCACTGGATTTCCGACAAGCAGCATCAACCCGCTAGTTTTAAAGTTAGCAACAGCGATAGCAGTATCATTTGCTCACGTGACTTTTGAATCGTGAAAAAAGAAATGGCTGTGGGCAAAACCACGCCATGGTCCATAAACGAGGTGCAGACCGTCCACTCGTTAGAGATGAGCGAAACTAAAAAGTCTCTCAGGAAGTGTCTCAGATGTTGGCCGCACACAGCTACCACCGGACCTACCAACAGTGTAGGCAAAAGTAAAAAAAACCTTAGAAGTGACTACAGAACCATCAAGGAAAAGTGGAAGTGGTTCGACCAAGTGGACGCTATCTAAACCGGCGAGCAATGGGAGGGAGAGCCCTGGACTGGCGTTGTTGGAGTCCATGATGGAGGATGGTACGTTGTGTTACGTTAACTCGATACTCTGCTTGAAAGCTTCACTTTATTTAGTTGACCAGCTACTGGATGCTTCTAAAACAACCAGACCAATTTAACTGTTACTCTTGTGTAAAATCACCATGTAACAACTGCTTTATGCAGCACAATGCGCTAGTAGCTAACAGCCAGCGGTCGTGTTATTGTTTTGGTCAGTTTGTATCATGTTTAAGATGATGTCACGGCAGTAGAGGCGATGTAACTATGACGATCAGACTATAATCCCACCCGCGTTGAGGGGCACAAAACAGCAATGGAAACGCAAGCTCAGAAAAGTAAAGCGAGTCGAGTTGAGGCGAGTCGAACCGTAACGTGCAGTGGAAAAGTGCCATTAGACGCTGCTCATTTCTTATTGAGGTATGTCAGTGAACAGCATATTCCCAGATACACACTCTAGGGTCAGTAAAAACAGCACTTCCTGTCAGCATCACTGCCTCAGTGAAAGAGAAAGCCATAGTCAGGAAATGCATTTAGATAGCCGTTTTATTGTGATGGAATAACAAAACAATCTGAAATGTGCCATTCAAACTGAAAGGATAAAAGGAAAAGGAAACTTCAGCTGCTTGTCTCTAATGTTCTAATTCTTCAGAAGGATATGCAAATGATTCATCAAGGCAAACCTTCAGTCTTTAATTGTTTAGACGCAATTCCCAAAGATGCGTTTGGCCGCCTGAATATTCTCAAAGCTGGAGTCATATCCGGGCTGAGGCTTTTATGTACTAATTCAGATGGGTCAAATTGCGACGATAACACATGTGCTAACAGTCGTCTTAAGAAAATGGGAAATGTATGAAATAGTGGTTAGATCCTGACCTAAAGACTTTTTTTGTAATGTTGAAATAATAAGAATATTGCATCTGTCTTGAACTTTATACCCATGCTGGTGCATCCACAGTATTCCTGAGCAACCACTGGGTGGCGCCATGATGATTATAATTGCCTGTTTTTTGTTTCTGGTCTCGAGTCGCAATGTAAATACTAACAACATGAGCGATCCAGACTCTATTAACAACAACCAGTGCTGTGCAGATTACTTCAGGTACTGATTACAAATTACATGACAGAAATTGCAATCAGTACTGCAATCTAGCAGATTACATTTTTGTGGTAATCTAATCCAATTACTTTTGGATTACTTTCAACCTAACTCTTTTTGATGTTACTTTCTATAAATACGGGCAGGTTCCCGGGGTGTGTTACACAAACGTGGTCATGCAATTTAGCCATTTTACAAACGGCATCCATGTGTGGTAAGAGATCAGACCAGTTATATTTGGGAATCAACGTCACAAAAACGGCCTCAAAGTTATCACTAAAGCAAAAGTGCATTTTGAAGCCGAGTACAAATGCAATTCACGAAACAAACTATTTTTACACTGCTAATGCAATTGAATAATTTTGTGAATATGAAATGACATGTATTTGACAGTGACGCATGGTTAAATTACACACAGAGTGATAATTTACAAAACATGCAAACATATCTTCAAATGCTTCTTTACGTTTGACATTGAATCCTTTGCAGTATGACAGGGTATTAACCTTTTGGAAGGCAGACTTTACGTTGCACATTGATGTCACCTTAAAAGGCAACATCATTGGTCAAACGCTGATTTAGACCACTCCGTCTTCACCTGACTAATGACGAGTATCAGGTCTGTATGTAAACTGACAACGCTCCTCCTCTCCCTCTCTTCCGAAAACACTCGAAGTGTTACTGAACTTACTGTATAATGTATTTTAGACTGAGTGGAAAAATTTAATAGATTTTAAAAAAGAGAAAATATTCCATGTATTATAACAATTATCCATGTAGACAGTAATCCATAAGAAAGTAACTGTAGTACGATGACTTTTATAATGTAATTTAATCCAATTACAAGTACTTGATTTTCGTAATCTGATTATGTAATCCATATTACATGTAATCAGTTACTAAGATTAATTTTATAATGTAATTTAATCCAATTACAAGTACTTTATTTTCATATTCTGATTATGTAATCCAGATTACATGTGATCGGTTACTACGATTCATTTTATAATGTAATTGAATCCAATTACAAGTACTTGATTTTCATAATCTGATTATGTAATCCAGATTACATGTAATTGGTTACTAAAATGTATTTTATAATGTAATTTAATCCAATTACAAGTATTTGATTTTCATAATCTGATTATGTAATCCAAATTACATGTAATCGGTTACTAAAATTAATTTTATAATGTAATTTAATCCAATTACAAGTACTTGATTTTCATAATCTGATTATGTAATCCAGATTACATGTAATTGGTTACTAAAATGTATTTTTTAATGTAATTTAATCCAATTACAAGTATTAGATTTTCATAATCTGATTATGTAATCCAGATTATATGTAATCGGTTACTAAAATGTATTTTATAATGTAATTTAATCTAATTACAAGTACTTGATTTTCATAATCTGATTATGTAATCCAGATTACATGTAATTGGTTACTAAAATTAATTGTATAATGTAATTTAATCCAATTACAAGTACTTGATTTTCATAATCTGATTATATGTAATCCAGATTACATGTAATCAGTTACTACGCAGCACTGACAACAACCATTAAAGTTTTTTGGAGTACAAATTGTGCAGTTGTTGGCAGTCGTAACAACTCAAAGTAGTTAAATGTGCACTCCAGTGACACCTGGTGGTGTGGATGCAGCATCATTCAAAATCAATAGTTTTTAATTACAGATGCCATTTTAGAAATTATCTAAATTATTACAATTAATCTACATCTAATTTTAAAGAGTGAAAGTATCCAATGACAAGATGGTTACTAGTTAAATGATTAATCAAGTAGTATTCAGCTGGACATCTGATTCCAAAATGGCAGCCCCCATGAGGGCGCCCTTGCCTCATGTAGAATAAAATGGCTTTTATAAGGTTACTTATATGACTAGAGTCATCATCTCATGTGAGTGCTCATGATTTGATACATATGTTTCAAAATGACAATTCATTTCTTTAGGAGTAAAACTTTTTTAATGGGGAAAAAAATCACTGAGTGCACATTTTAAACATTACATTACCCTCTAAGAATACGCGATGTGAGTAAAAACACTGGAGACAGTCCTATCGTGTAAGACGTCCGCATTTTGGAAAAAGGTGGATGGAGAAGAACAAAAGGCATGGCAAGTTCCATTAAGTCAGACACACACACATATATAAAAATGTTGTTTGTTTTTTAAATGAAGTGTTTAAAACTTGGTGCACTGATTCATTAAAAGGATAGTACACCAAAAAATTCAAATTCTACCATCATTATTCACCATCATGATGTGGAACACAAAAAGCGGATGCTTTATTTTGCAAAGGCTAATTTCATGGCTAGGTCTATTGTGATTATAAATAATCGTCTGACCACGGTTATTTGATCTACCACAATTATTGTGCACTTCAAATTCAAATCATATTTGAATGCCCAAATAAGGGAATTTTAACAAATAAATGGCATGAAACGGTATGTGTGGCATTCAGTCAAACTCCGAGCGTCACTGAGCCGCACCGCAGATGTCAACCGGAGCAGCTAAATTGCAAAGTGTTCCAGTTTCACTTTAAACAATGTTTGTAATGGCAAATATACACACAAACTGTGTTAATGACATGCAGTGACACAGAGGAAGAGACGCACGCTTCCTCTTTCTGTGGAGTGATAAAATGGTAAAAGGAAATCTCAAAGTTTTGCTTCCTTAGAAATAAGGGCTTGTGGGTTTAATCAAATATAAACAGTAAAGCAGCATTATACTGTAGATGAAGAAACCCCCAAAACCCAAATAAAACCACTTCTGTTTATGTGATCATGAGTCAAACTTCCTTCCAATAACCGTTTATATCAACAAGTTTCCTGAACGATGTACTAGGAATGAATCCAAACATCTTTATCTACACCTGTACGTTGATGTACATCCTGTTCACACACACCTTCCTGGTAAAGTTGTTAAAAACAATAACCCTTTGTAAATATTTGTCAGGTTTATAACACAGAGACATGAGATTAGCAGTTAATAGTTATAATGAGCATGGAGGAAATATGCTACAAACCTTTTATGGCATAACCCAGGAATAAGAAAGACACCATAATGCTAAAAATAACAAACCGATTGTACTGTCCTCTATCATTATTATATTATACACTACATGTCATATAATGACACTTACAGTATCTTATAAGTCTTGGAAAACATGGTTTTCACCCATTCATTTATTTACATTTTATTTTACAAAAATAATGCATTTAAATGTGAAGCCGAACAAATACTGTAGTCCAAATACTCCCTGTCTGCCTTGGGCCACAAACTCACACCCATTGGTTTAGCCAGTGTTGCTATGTTGGGCTAATTGGATTTCCGAGTAAACAGACAAATGTTTGTTTACACTTTTCATGGGAACCTACGAATGACTTACTAATACAGTAGGTGTCTCTGCAAATTATGCTCGGATAGCAGAAAGCCTTTAACACAAAAAGTCGCACACAAATGTGACCTAATTGTACAGAGCTCTTTGTCTTTTTTCTATATTATTTCCATCATCATCAATGTCTGTGGTGTACTGATGTTTCATCAATTTCTTTACTCTGAAAATGAAGAAATACTACATTTTGATCTTGCAGTCTTACATGTACTGTACACAAACCGAAAGGCAACCACACTGTCAATATGGATCTCAGATGTGCAAACCATATGGTGCTTCTGTTGACCCTCATAGTGCAGTTGAATGTGGCTCTGTGGCATGGGGGGCGTGGTCATGTGTCGGTCTGCGGGAGAGAGAGAGCGGTAAGGCTTTTCACCTGGTTTGTAATTACCTCTAACACCTGTGTCTTGTTATAGTGATACGGAGAGAGACATTTAAGGGACGGCAAATGTCGAGAGCGAGAGAGAGAGTGTGTCCGTCAAGCACGACAGCCAGAGTGGCAACCTGTGCCCTGTACGGAAGATACATGACCACGCCCCCCATGCCACAGGCTCCTTTATGTCTTAGCTGTTGAAACTGTCACCCAGTGATTGATGCCCTCATACCCCCCTCTGTTTGTATTGAGCGGTGGGTACAAGTTTGTTATTTAGACTCTGCATGCAATGAGCTCTGACTTCGGTTTTAATTCGGGCTGAATGAACACTCCCGTCCGAAAGCAATCAAATGAAGTTGATCCTCTGTTTGCCGACACCCAATACAGTCTCTGTATGTACACACGAGTTTCCCTGCAATGTTTTCCTTCTCGTACTAAGATAACACTTGCCACATGAGTTGTGTTGTTTTGACATTCCATGCCTTGTTCTTCATCTCAACATTTATTGAGTTGCAATAAAGCATGCATTTGTGTAAAATACAACATAGTCGTTTCCTCCTAGCAGTGACGGGCACAGACCTTAGCAGTGGCAAATGGGGGGGGGGGGGGGTGCTGAAGTTAAGACACCTAGGCTTAAATCTCTGTGCTCTTCAAGGCATCTCCACTTAAAAGGACACCTGTAGCCCCTGTTCTGTGCATGTCAGTGCCTCTTAGCATTGTTTGTCAAAGGGCGTTGATCTCTTGTGGTTTTGGAAGGCCGTTTTTCTCTGTTTCAGTGACATTCCTTTTAGAACTCCAGTGGCAAATGCCCCTTGCCCCAGTCCAAATGCCCCTTGCCATTGTGCCCAGGGTATTCCTCACCGCTGCTGAAGTGAAGTAAAATATAAGCGGGTCCAAGCAGGCATTGAACGTGCTGAGAAGCAGGGCTTTGTTCCTCCACCCTGGGTTTTGCTTGATAACAAAGCCAACCACATGGGAGACGTTGTAGGGTCCAAAACAGAGTGCAAACACCAAAAGTGTGCCCAAAGCCAGACCAATTGCCCTCAACCTCCTCCGCCGGCCAATGTTTGGCAGCCTCAAGAGTATGCGAATGAAGTTTATGTAGCAGAAGCTGCAAATAAGAAAAGGAATGCAGAAGAGAACCACACATAGCTCCAGACGTACGGGTAGGAGGATCTCAAGCTGAGCATCGGAGAATTCGTCATAGCAGATGTTCCGTTGAACGGGTGCCATTCCGGATGGGTCGTAGTAGGGCATGATGTAGACGATGCTCAGGTGGAGAACTGAAAACATCCAAATGAAGATGCTGGCCAGCACGGCGTAAACTGGTCTTCTCCTCAAGGAGTGTTGGATGGGGAAGGCCACTCCAAGGTAGCGCTCCACGCTTACCGCGGTCAAGAAGAAGGTGCTGTTGTAGATGGTCATGTAGAACACAAAGCCAGACAGTGGACACAGTTCGTATGTTATACTCCAGATCATTTGATTGGCCACTTCTTGCATCTTAAAGGGTAAGAAGATGAGGAAGAGCAGGTCTGAGATGGTGAGGTTGAGGAGGAGGATGTCGATGGGGGTCGGCTTCTTCCAAACCTTGCGGCTGAATGTGTAGAACGCCAGGATGTTGGCTGGGAAGCCGGTGATGAAGGTGATGATGTAGACAGAAAGACACAAGTGATAATCACACTTCAGCATGGTTGTGCCGTTCCATACAGTCATCGTGAGAAAGAAGCCTGGCAAGAGTCATTTCAGTTCTGAAAATCACATTCACAAAAGTGATTACGTTTAGGCATTTTAGTCATTTACGATGCATTCAAGGTATACATTTGACCAATACGGGTGTTCCCTGGGAATCGAACCAAAGACCTTGGCATTAGCACTGCAAAATAAATCAGTTTTCAAATTAAAGATTATTAGTGTGGACATGGCCTAATGCCACATTCACATTAATCCATTTTCTTTGAAAACTGCATTTTACATTTGCTACCACCATCTTTTCCCAAACTATGCAGTAATGGAGAAATGGAAGAAAATGCAGTCCAGTGTGGATGATAAGCGCTAACGTAACTAAATTCATGTGTTTTGAAACAAAAATGGACGGTTCATGTTGATGAAGGGGATGCACAAAATTCAACTGGAAAAGATATTACAGAAAGAAGCATATTTCCCCTTGAAAATCCCTAAATAAGTATTTTTCCTATTAATATTTCCTATGAATATAAGGATTTCATAAAGTACTTCTTAAGAGTTTTAATCCAGGAAACAAACCAACGAACTCCGAGGTGAATTATTACATTACAAGCTTTAATACGAAGTAAAAGAGTATTTGAAAATCAGACAAAGGAACAAGACCGTTTACTGAACATCTTCAATCCCATAAAGCATTGTGAATGACAATCACGGTGGAAAAAACATAAAATTGTAAAATTTTCAGATATACACAAAGAGTGTGTCATGGGAGTGGGCAGTCGCTGCAGAGCTCTTTTGCCGCACTTTGTTTGCCGCAGTTCTCTGATTGGTGGATTTGCCCCCTCAGGATCATGGGTAGTGTAGTTCTTCACCACCAGGAATTACATTCTTAACATTTTTGTAAATGGTCTGCACTTATATAGCGCCTTTTTAACCTTAGCGGTATTCAAAGCACTTTACACTGCATCTCATTCACACATTGTGTGGTCTAGAGCACATAACTGGTAATCTGGTAATCAGAAGGTCGCTGGTTCGATCCCCACAGCCACCACCATTGTGTCCTTGAGCAAGGCACTTAACTCCAGTTGCTCCAGGGGGATTTTCCCTGTAATAAGGGCACTGTAAGTCGCTTTGGATAAAAGCATCTGCCAAATGCATAGATATAAATGTAAATGTAAATGATGGCAGAGCTGCCATGCAAGGCACTATCCTGCCATTGGGAGCAACTTGGGTTTCAGTGTCTTGCCCAAGGACACTTCAGCATGTGGAGTCTTGTGGGCCGGGAATCGAACCACCAACCCTGCGATTTGTGGCCAACCCTCTCTACCACCTGAGCCATAGCCGCCCATTTGGTTTTTAATGATGGCTTCAAGAGAAGTATACACCATCAATTAACAACCTCGGAGCTCACGGTAGGTCTGTCTATATGTATTAGTTAAAAATCTATTCCCCTTTGGAAAAAATGAATGGTATTTTTCCGAAACCAGACTGAAGCACTCTTTAATGGTTGTACACATCCCCTACTCCTTACATAAATATTTTGGTTACGTTGATGATGTTTAAGCTTCCAATAAGTGTAGAACCATCAGCTTTGTTAAACAAATTTTACCCAGTTTTAATCCATGACATCCCACAGAATTCTGCAGACTGTCACGCAAAGTCAGAACAGAATGCAAAAGAATACAATTACATCTGGACCTGGTGATGGCATACACAAACCCAGAAATAGCAGTTATTACTGGATACAGTCTACAGAAAGTCCGGTTGTGTGGTAGTCACTTTCTATGTCTATGATTAGAACAGTGAAGAAAGAAGAAACCAAGTTACGCAAACATCAAAAAGTGAAAATGACGCAATGTAGGAACTTTTACCATTGCCATGTGGAGTATACTTAAAAGTAGCTCTACTGTAAACACTTCAAACAACAAAGAGGCAACTTACCGTAACGCAAAGTAGACCACTCTGATGTGTTGTAATGATTCACTCTCTTTTCAATAGCCACTGGGGTCTGTCCACTGGCAACTTCCGCAACAACTGTTTACATTTCATTTTCAATATTGAGCACTGATAAGAGAAAATGATTAAACGAGCACTCGATCCATCCGTCTGATCCCTGCACACCGTGTCTCAATATGACACCATATCCAGACATTAGGGAGCTTTATGTGTACAGTTCTGTGCATATGTGTAAGTCAAACAGTGTAGACGGTAACAATCTTATCTGGATTTATACTACTTCAGCATGTGTGGGAGATGTGTTTAAAGTTGATGGGTGTGCGTTTGCATAAGTGGAAGAGACAGGGAGTGTCATGAATCAGTCTAGCCCAAATATTTTCCTTCACTTTAACGCTCCCCATCAAAGCGCTAACTGTTCAAAGCTATCTAAATGAGATGACAGCATTCCCCATCCCTATACATCCCACTTTCATGCTGATAAAGCTGTCAATAAGTCCCAATTTTTCACCACTGACAAAACCTAGAGGTCTATTCTTTATTCAGAAAACCATGAAAAAACTCAGTGTTACTGAATTGAACTCCCATACACGGAAAGCTGGGAACTCTTTCACAGTCATGACATACGATTCACTCTACTCCTCCAATCAGAGGATATTATAGGTAAAACAAAAAACATACTGTTTGTTAATGTCACAAAGAATTAAAAAAATACACTCCTGTGATTTCGGACACAGAATAGGATCATCTTTAGATGATTTCTTTCACTCTGTATTATATGTGTAATCCAAAAATTAATTGGGAATATATTGATCTCAGCCAAAAGTCATAATTATACTTTATGGATGGAATTTAAAAAATGATGCTGTAATGTCTGTAATGTCTTAAAGTTCTCATTGTGTGGTTTAAATGAATAACGTGATTGAAAATCATGCCTCATAATAAGGCTATTTGTCTTTAAGCCCATAGTAAGCAAGTCAAAGGCGACTGTGTTGAGGAACCCAAAACTCCATAAGATGTAAGTTCATGGAGAAAAAATAAACCCAAATCAGCCTGGTCTCATGAACATTACGTGAGGGTGACAACATAACAAAAAGTTCTAGATCAGATTCTTTTTACCACAAACGAATATGAACGCAACGCATTTTCAACGACTTGAAGGACTGGCACCGTGTTGAGAAAATCTGGGCTGTGCGCAGACAGTCCGTGCAGACTGTGCTGATGACAAAATTTGCATCATGCATACTGAAGCAATTAGGAACGCGGACAACTGAAATATACGTTTGCCTTTACACGTTTGGCTGCAATTTCCCAATGAAATGTCCAGCAGGGGGCACCAAAAGTGAAATGGTGTCGCAATCTGACGAGGTGTTTAAGGTGAATATTAGATGGAGGTTTAAATGTGTAAAACATACCTCTCTAACCTAAAACTTGAACCTAAACCTAACCAATGGACTTTTAAATCAAATGAGAGGTGAACAAAACAGGCATCCTTACTCTAAAACAACACCTAAACCAAACATAGGCCTTGTTCAGACTGCCACTAAAAATCCTTTTTTTGTGTGTATCCAGATTGTATCCAGATGAGTTTTTGATTTTATTTGTATTTTTAAAGTTTCTTTTCCACTGAAATATGGAGTGGTGGTGGCGTAGTCGGCTAAAGCACATAACTGGTAATCAGAAGGTTGCTGGTTTTCTCCCCACAGCCACCACCATTGTGTCCTTGAGCAAGGCACTTAACTCCAGGTTGCTCCGGGGGGATTGTCCCTGTAATAAGTGCTCTGTAAGTCGCTTTGGATAAAAGCGTCTGCCAACTGCATATATGTAAATGTAAATACAGTATGATTTTTCTATAAAGCTGCTTTTAAATGATGTATTGTGAAAAGTGCTATACAAATAAAAATGGCATGACTTTAATTCATTTAAAGAAGGCATAAAATTCCAGTTTTGCTCTTTGCTCAGACTTCTAATGTAAAACAATAGCTAAGTCATGTTATTACACGACTCTCTGGAATAGTTTATTCTAATTAGTCAAAGCAATGGTAATAAAAAGCATAATCATTCTGCCAACAAATAAAACATTTTGTTTTACCATAGTAACAGTATGGTTAATTTGTGTTACATCTACCATACCATGGATAAAGCTATTTTGAGGGAACACAAACTATTGCGGAGAAATGCAAAACTTTTGGTGGAACCACAGAAATATAGAACAAACTAACCATTAGTTGTCACTGCATTGGCGTGTAAAGACAGTGTGTGAATGTATAGTGTTGTCCTGGCGACCGTGGTTCGGATCTGCGTTTTCTCTTTTTCCCATAAGATTTCCTGATTCCACTATTAATATTTCCTTCAATACTACTTAAAATAATAGATAAAAATGAATATAAATGATAGTGATTTGGTGACGGTGAATTTCAAGAATGCACAGAAGGGTTCGATCCAGAGGCAGGGTCTGTCAATCACACTCGTTCCCGTATGAAACCATGGTTACAGTTGTTAGGTTTAGGGGTAGGGGTTAATATAGTTTGTTTTTGGGACTCTAAATAAACAAAATAAACACTCTGGAGTGATGCCGTTACTGTATGTTAGTATTTAAATATAGGCGCAAATAGTATCTGATATTCTTTTACATTTATGCATTTGGCAGATGCTTTTATCCAAAGTGACTTACAGTGCACTTATTACAGGGACAATCCCCCCGGAGCAACCTGGAGTTAAGTGCCTTGCTCAAGGACACAATGGTGGTGGCTGTGGGGATCGAACCAGCGACCTTCTGATGACCAGTTATGTGCTTTAGCCCACTATGCCACCACCACTCTTTTTTTCACCAGGGTTGGGGGGCAAATAATATTTGCACTGGGGTGCAAATAGCATGTACCATTATATGTACCAGGGTGCAAATGGCATCTGCCATAAATATATTCACGCCATGTCCTCTAAAGTGGCTCCTCATTTTGAACACTTGGGTTTGCTAACATCGTTGCTGTGTTCAGAATAGCATAGTTCCATACTATTACTATTTCTGAAATACATAGATATGACAGAAATAGTAAAAGGATGGTAGTATGCAACTTCAAACCAAGCCCAGGTTGGACCTTCCTTTGCTGGAGGGTGTTACTTTCGAGAGAAGGTATCAGTCTAATTGAGTGGCATGGCTATTGGAAGTTAGCAAAATGGCTAGCATTGCTTATTGCACATTTACTGCACCCACAAATGCAAATGCATGGATAAAAAATATTATAATGTAAAATTTCACAAATAAAGCAAGCTTTTGTTATTTTATTAACAAGTCATGTTTTAACCAGCATGTCTCCTACATGAGCAATGCTGAGTGGAGCGTGTGTGCTAATCGCTAAGCTACAGCTACAGCTAAGCTTTTCTATTCTTGCAGAAAATGAGTGTGCATATTTACATGTGAAAGTACATTTACTGCTATAAACTAGTGTATGAAAAATATATAATATCTTTAAAAACATTGCAAAGTTGAATCTTAATACATTAAAATGGTGAAAGGAAATAAATGTACCTCATTAAATGTCCAAATCATTCGAAGTGCCAAAAAAAAGGTACAAATATTAAATAAGTTGTAAAGTACAATGTTTATACTTGACAGTCAATGTGAAAATAAAGCTAATCAGTCAAACTTTGACCCCCTGGTTGGTCCAGCCATTAGCCAAAGATGTCAAATCACAAAGCACAGGAGACCTACATCTCTCTTTATAAATATATGAAATTACAATCATGCCCACTCAAACTTACATAAACTAAATATGTAAAAACAATAGTCATGCAGATGTGACAAAGGTGAAGTGTGTAATTTCTGGACCACTAGTGCAAGCAACTGGAATTGCAATCTGCAGGGCAAACAATTGCAGATGGCGGAGTGTTTCGAAAACCTGTTCGAAAACAACAATTATTTTTGCAGTTCTGTTTGGTGCCATCATGCTGCAGAAAATACACACGTTTCCTTTGACTCCCATTTGACATTTTAAATTGGTAGAATGTTTCTTTAATCCCTGTAGTACCATCACTATATTACTTCAGAATTTGGTTTAATGGCACTTTGATTTGATTCACTCTATTGTCATTTGAATGCATAGGATTGTTACCACCAGCGCAATGCAAGAGTTCACCAGTAGTCTGTTCAACTGAACTACACATTTGCAATGCATTAACCAAGCATTTGCATACTTGCATTAAGTATGTTGATGGCCAAAGGCGATGCTGTCAGTAGAGATCTGAGTTCTCTCCTCTGTATTCACACAGTTCAATAGGGGGCAGTTGAGAGCAGAGCGACAGCAGGGAAGGGTCAGCCGCCTGACCAGCTCTCGCAAGACGTTCTTGAAATTCCCTCTGAGTGCTGAGGATGAGAAGTAGAATATGAACGGGTCAAGACTTGCATTAAATGTGCTGGTGAGCAGCGCATACACTCGCCAATCAGGACTGTAGTTGCGTACATATCCCACCACATGCGATACATTGTAGGGTAAGAAACAGATAATGAAGACCAGAAGCGTGCCCAATGCCATCCCAATTGCCCTGAACCGCTTCTTGGAGTTTATGTTGGGCAGATTGGAGAGGATGTGGATGAACTTGATGTAGCAGAAGCAACAGATGAGGAAAGGTGCGCAGAACAGCACTGTGAAAAGCTCCAAGCGCACCGGCAGGAGGATTTTGAGCTGTTCGGCGCTGAAGTCTTCATAGCAAGTGTTCCGTTTGGATGGATCGGTGACGTTGGGGTTGGAATTGTTGTGGTATTGCATGATATAGACGATACTGCAATGCGCCATGGATACCACCCAGAATATACCACTGGCTATCACTGCATTTCGGGGATTGCGTTTTAGCTTGTATTTTATGGGAAAGGCCACACCCAGGTAGCGTTCCATGCTGATGGCTGTCAGGTGGAAAGTGCTGTTGTAGATTGTGGAGTAGAAGATGAAACCCGACAGCGGGCAGAGGAAGTACGGCAGTGTCCATTGCATCTTTGCTGCCTCCACCATACGAAATGGCAGGAAGAAGAGGAAGATCAGATCCGAAATGGTTAAACTGAGTAACAGGACATCTATTGGGGTGGACCGCTGGCGAACTTTCTGGAAGAAGGTGTAGAAAGCCAGGATGTTAGCTGGGAGGCCAGTGATCAGAGTGAATCCATACACCGCCAACACCAGGTTACTGAGGCTCACTGTCCACACCATCATCACCGTTTATGACAAGTATACAACCCTGTAAAAGGAGACAGAGATCTTAGTTAATGACAAGAATTTAAATGTTAAGTTTGACATCTTTCAAACCTGCTAAAAAAAATAAACATAATTTTTTGTGTTTTGAATGCTGGTAATCCGGTGAGCTTCTTAACTAACTTGACCAGCAAGCTCAACCAGGTCCATGCAGGTCCACCAGTTTCACCAGCTAATGTATGCAGTTGAACGTCTTGGCTTTTGTCCTCAGCTAGACAAGTGCCAAACCAGCAAAAACTACTGGAGTGAGGACAAATATGAAATCCATGCTGGTTTATGGTTCTTTCACACTTGGTTTGATTGCTTAGTCCGAACCTGAATTCGATTCATCCTCCCTTCCCCGACTCCTACTGGTCTATGTTCACATCATATTATTTGGGTCCGAACTGCTGTACAATTGCGTCATTAACACAAGAACTCACAGCAGCTGTTTACTACTCTAAACTAAATTTACATGATGGAAGAGTCACCAAAACCTTACATGAACATAGTGACACATGCGTTTGTCTGTAGCGGATGTGTTAAAGAGCACCTATTATGGTTTTGAAACGTGCCTAATTTTGTTTTAAAGGTCTCATACTATAGATTTACCTGCATTCAAGGTCAAAAAACACTTTAATTTGCTCTTAATTTAAATTGCAGCACAACCTTTTTCCCCAGTGTCAAAAACGACTCGTTCAGTGATCCGTTCTAAATGATTCATTCTAAACTCCTCCTTTCAGAGAACCAACTCTGCTCTGATTGGTCAGATGCCTCAGTCTGTTGTGATTGGTCTACCGCATTATGTGGGGTTTGAGGGCGACCAGAGGAGGGTTTTCTATTACCAAATTACATAGGTTAGTACGAGAAGTAAGTCTGGAATTACTAACAACTCGTTTCAGGTGTTCAGATTCGGTTCTTTCTTTTGAGAGTCATTCACAAACAGCTATATAACACTACATGAAAGGTAATATTTGAAAAACCATAATAGGTGCTCCTTAAATGTGCAAATATATGAAGAATGTTAGCATTTGTCTGTATGCACTGCAAGAGATGTGAGCTGCTCTCTGAAGGTGATTTATTTTTAGATAAACTGGTGTGAGAAATGCATTATACCTTAGTAATTGCGACCAGGAGCATGCAAAAATTCTAACTATACATAACCAATAGTGGTTTACTTTCGTGAAATAGGATGTATTGCATTCAAATTAGTAGCAAACCATACCAGAGTTCACATGAACTGTACCCCAGACCACCTTTTCAAGCAGACTCGAGTGCAGTTTGCGGTTGTGCACATGAATTTGGAAAACAGTGTTCACATCAACCATACAACTCTAAGGGTGTGTTCACACTTGGCAGGTTTGGTTCGATTAAAATGAACTCTGGTGCGATTGCTCTGTTAGTGCGGTTCAGTTGAACAAGTGTGAACGCTGCCACCCGAACCTTGGTGGGCACTAAACAAGCGAACCGAGACCGTCTGAAAACTGGGTCTCGGTCCTCTTCCAAACGAACTCTGGTGCGGTTCAATTGATATATGAACACAACATGCACCAAAGACGTCTAAATGGACCAAAAACAGGAAGTCATTTGCCTAATACTGACCTCAAGCATACCTGGTTCTTCTCATCATAGGAGCTATGTTGCCCATTACATTTACATTTACATTTATGCATTTGGCAGACGCTTTTATCCAAAGCGACTTACAGTGCACTTATTACAGGAACAATCCCCCCGGAGCAACCTGGAGTTAAGTGACTTGCTCAAGGACACAATGGTGGTGGCTGTGGGGCTCGAACCAGCATTCTTCTGATTATCTGATTACCAGTTATGTGCTTTAGACCACTACACCACCACCACTCATTACAGTTCGGCACTGGCGTCAGAACCGCCCGTCAGTCGTCCTTGTAGCTTATTTTCGTTTGTGTGTGCAACGGAGGAATTCCTGGCGTTGTTTTGACTCATTTTATTAGCACTTCGTTTGTTCTCAGCTGGTAAAATTACCACCATATACATATATACATCCAACGAGTGCATTTCGCCCAGCGTTGTTTTGGATGTTCGGTAAGTTCCGTCAAAACATATACGTCGTAAAAGCTGTCCAATCATGTCCGGACCAAGAGGACCAAGAGAACCGAACTACAAGTGTGAACACACCCTAACTTTGATGTCAAACGAACCCATGTGTGCACCAAAAGTGCTAGTGTGAAAGCAGGGAACTTAACCCCACTCCAACAAATGCAAGAGATAAGTACACAGCGACACTAACTACTCATACAACACTTTAAAACTCTTGAAATATCACCAGTATAGTACAAAATGTTTCTGTTTGCTCACAGCCGCCGAGCTGAGATGCTGCTCAATTAACAGCCAATTTGAATGGCCCTCAAGCTACAGCAACACATGCTCTTGTGAATCCAAAGAGGCTTACTGTTCCATAATTATGAAGAGTTTAATGAGATTCTTATTACAGATTTTATTTTATGTTTTTAATGCCAATGGGGAAAATGAAAGGAAGAAATAAGCTAGTTCTGGAACCAAGGCTGCTGGTCTGGCTCATCAATTTTTCAATTAATCTCAACCTTGATTTAAACAATCCCGATATTGATTCTTAAAATCACAAGATCAGTCTTTTACTCAATGCTAGGAGTGCTCATTATGTCTTAAGAAGTGCCCGGAACCCCTTCTCAGACCAGTAAACAGACCAGGCTGACCAGCCAAGACCAGCAAACCATCTTAGGCTGGTTTTTTGTAAGCTTTTTTTTTTTTTTTACTTTTTTTACTTTTTTGTCAGTAGGGTTACTTCTCAGGGGTACTTCCAAGTAAATTATTTAAATCATATGGTGTCAGCTGACAAAATAGGATTCCCATTGTATCCATATTTATTTCCTAAAATGTAAAAAAAACCAAAATGGTAAATTAATCTTTGAGAAGTAAACAATTCACTTTTTGAGGTTTTAAATGGATGATTTAACATTTGTGACAGAGCTTATGTCATGACCACCGGTGGGAAAAACAATGGTCAAGAAATGAGGCAAATATTTTTAAGGTGATAAAGTAAAAGTTGACTTAATGTTTGCAAATGTTACATATGATGACTTATAAAGTGAATAAAAAAATGTAAACAATAAATTGTAGATATTTTCTATGTATTAATTTGTCCTCAGTCCCATTTACCAACACTGCCTACTACAATCTGGGATGAGGTCAAAAGAGGGTCTCCAATGGTTCTTCTTCCCAGTATTGAGTATTTCTTCATTTTTGCTTTTGACTAAGGTAGGAGACAACATAAGCTTTCTATAAATGTATAATGTCAGGTTATGTGGCATTTGAATTATGATCAAAAGTGTCCCAATTTGCCAATATTCACGCTGTGTATCAATTCAAGAATTTTTTTTTTTTTTTTTTTTTTTTTTTAAGTATTTTGGTTTAGTTTACATTATTTCCAATCATTTCAGTTTTTTTTTTTTTTTTTTTTTTTTTGTATTTTTCAAAGGAAAAGACATAGAAACATAGAAACAACATAAATAACAAGAATCTTAAAGATCACTTAAAGACACATTTTGGTACCTGTGCACTATTGTTGGGGTAAAGCAGATTCGTATCATAGCCTCCTTTATTTTTCTTGTGCAGGTACTGATATCTTGACTACAAACTAGAGGTTTAAGCCAGTAAAATATGACTTATTAATAATAAAATAAAGCAGTCCAAAACATATGGAGCTGACTAAACCAAACTACTGGTTTAACCTGTTGATACGCAATCGCCTGCACGCAATATATTTAATATAGAATTTACCATCTATAAATGTAATTAATGTTAACAAATTATGCATCATTTCAAAGGTCAAAGGGTTCAACATTGATATCCGATCTCTGTTTCAGGACTGCAATGCTCCAGAAACAGTGATTGAGTTATTTGTGCAGGAGTACAAATGAAAACATGCAATATCAAAACGGGACTTTTATTATGAAAACACGATCGCTAGATGAATTCAGTTCAACACACTTGGGTCAATCGTCCATGACAAGCGTTCATTGACAAACATCCAGTAGCACTTTTTGTCCATAAAAGTGATAAATGTGAGAAATATTGATATATTCTCCATTGTTTACATGAGATCTCTCCTGAAAGAATTACCCTTCGTTATCGTTCTTCATCAAACTGCAATCTGAGCAGCATTCATGTTGTAAAACTGTTTATGATCTGATATATTAGAGTCTCATAAACAAAACCAGCCGTCTCCAAAGTCTATTTATAAAAATGCGGTGTAGTTTTATTCATAATAGTCGAGCAGTGCCGTCAGATTTAGTGTCGTCTTGAGAGGCGGAGCTTAATTTCACTCTGAACACTTCCAGAGATTTTACAGAGATTTAAAGCTGCAGGAACTCATTTATTATTCGATCATCTTCAAATTTGAAACGTAACTTCTTTAGACTCATGGCTTTGAGAACATTATATTTCTGGGTTGTCTTGGCACTTTTATTATTGTTTCTTTAGATTATAAAAACATGTTCAGCACAAAATATTTCCATTACTATAAACTTCAGCTTCTCCAACTTTAAAAAATAAAAACATATATTAATTCTGAAACTTGGGAAATAAAGCCCAAAGTGTCTTCTTTCAAAAGAGACCACAACTGTGTCCATACTCCAAAGGGTCCCGTAAATACAACCATTTAAGTTCAGGTGTGTCATTTTCATGGCTTGTGCTCAAAAAGGGGGACATTCTAAAACGCTTAACGTGAAAAACGCTTAACGTGGCTTACTGTACTAAGACAGTGATATTAAAAGACCAAACTCAGTACACATCATATTAATAAACCATACTATGTATAAAAAAATAAGATGAGTCCAAAATATGAACGCAACGCGTTTAATTACACGTTAAGCATTTTCCTCCCATAGAAAACCGTTATAAGAAAACGCTTAACGTGGCTTACTGTACTAAGACAGTGATATTAAAAGACCAAACTCAGTACACATCATATTAATAAACCATACTATGTATAAAAAAATAAGATGAGTCCAAAATATGAACGCATAGCAGCGTTTAATTACACGTTAAGCATTTTCTTCCCATAGAAAACCGTTATAAGAAAAGCGCTTAACGTGGCTTACTGTACTAAGACAGTGATATTAAAAGACCAAACTCAGTACACATCATATTAATAAATATGATTATATGTTTATATAATATTTATAAATATAATATTTATATATATATATATATATATATATATGGAATAATATAATATATATTTTATAGTATATTAGTACGGTAAGCCACGTTAAGCGTTTTCTTATAACGGTTTTCTATGGGAGGAAAATGCTTAACGTGTAATTAAACGCGTTGCGTTCATATTTTGGACTCATCTTACTTTTTTATACATAGTATGGTTTATTAATATGATGTGTACTGAGTTTGGTCTTTCAATATCACTGTCTTAGTGCAGTAAGCCACGTTAAGCGTTTTTCACGTTAAGCGTTTTAGAATGTCCCCAAAAAGGGGGCGTTCATCAACAGGTTAAGGAGCACAGGAACAGCACAGGAAATGCATCATGGAACCTCTAGCGATATACTGTATGATGTTGTTGCACAGAAAAATGATTCAGCAAACATCACGAAGAGATTCAAATGAGTAATTGCTCTTGTGATTTTGAGTCATTGTAAGTTCATGAGTTAGGTACCAGCTGAACATGATTCCCAAATAAATTGTCATACAGATGTTTAGTGAATATGTCGTCTTTCCATCCCTGTTTAACAGAAAAACAGCTTAACAGCACCCTAAGCTGGTTCGCTGGTCTCCTGCCTGGTTATGTTGGTCTGTTGGCTGGTTTTAGAGTGGCTTCTGGAAACTTTTAAGCTGTTCAGGCTAGGAGATCAAATATTAAAGACTGCAAAAATCAAAATTGACCCTACTTATTTTATTAATGCATGCTACTGGTCTTATTGTAAATGACACCTCCATGTATATTTGGATTAACTCATTTTAAAGTGGTTCATTTCAGCATGTTCAACTCATTTTAAAAGGGAAAATGCACAACATACTGGATTATTGGATTAGAGGAATATTTAACATCATCTTCTATTAACAGATGTTTCTTCTTGTGTTTATACTGTATATTGCACTGTTAATATCTTGCAGCATTATTTTTGTATGCTTTAATAAAATGTATTAATTATCGTTATGATTTTCTTCTTGTATTCGTTATCATTGACGAAATAAAAAAAAACTCTTGGTTAACAAACTGTAACGTAGTTCAATGGCAAGGAGGAGGCGAGAACCGGCTTGACGATGTAAATAATATTTTAATGAGAAACTTAAAAGACAAACACACACATGACGGACATGTCCGTAAACTATCGCTCTCGTCGCAACACTGTCTGCCATCAGCCTTTATCCCTCTCGGAGGCTTAATTAGCCTGATAAGGGACCGGTTGTGTATAATCACAACCCGGCCCCGCCCTCCGCCCTGCCACATTTCTCCCTTGTTCTCTCAGGATGGGGAGCCCCTGGCCTGACATACACCCCCCCCCCCCCCTTTCCCTGGGGGAGGGCGTGCTTTTAGCCCGGTCTGCCAGCAGGTCATCCCCATCTACCTGGAAACAGAAATAATTAAAATGGGGGGGAGTACTTCCTGTAACAGTGTAGTACCCCCCCAAAAAAACGATGTAAAATTTAAACGAGAGGGAAAAGGCCAACGCAGAGCGGCAGTGAGAGAGAGAGAGGAGAGAGAGATGGAAAAAAACGTACTCGCTGGTTCTCCGATACACCGTCGCATGGTCCTCAATCACTTCTCCACCCTCTCAGGCGGAGGACAGCCGCTTCTCCCCAGGCGGACCAGAGTCAGACTCACGACCCCCGGCGGTCAGAACACCCCTCCGCGTTCTCGGCGACTTGTGGGGACACTCCTCCGCCCCTGGCAGTGGCCCTACCACTCCAGGCGGTCGAGGAGACACTTCCCTCCTCCCCTCGCGGACGGCGGTCTTCCTTTGACCCCCCTCCACGTTTCTGGGGGATGGCAGGGCTCTCCTCCGCCCCAGGCAGCGGCTCCATCGCTCCAGGTGGTCGGGGAGTCCAGTCCCCACTCGCCACGCGGACAGCGGCCGTTCACGCCGTTCAAGCGGTCGGGCTACTCCCTCCCCCGGTGGATGGCAGCGCCGCTCCCCTGGGTGGACGGCAGTGTCGAGGACTCCGTGACGGGCATACCTTCTCCTTCCCAGGTTTCGGCACCAGTGTAACGTAGTTCAATGGAAAGGAGGAGGCGAGAACCGGCTTGACGATGTAAATAATATTTTAATGAGAAACTTAAAAGACAAACACACACATGATGGACATGTCCGAAAACTATCTCTCTCTTGTCGCACCACCGTCTGCCATCGGCCTTTATCCCTCTCGGAGGCTTAATTAGCCTGATTAGGTACCAGGAGTGTATAATCCCAACCCAGCCCTGCCCTCCACCCTGCCACACAAACGTTTTCATAAATGATTCTTTGACAAGATTAAAACTCACTGGGGTTTTGTCAATTAGTGGATAAATTCATGGATCAGCTAAATATAAATCTAGCTAGAATGACTAAATGGTCTCATGGTGAAGTCTTTGCCTCCAGTACAAGCAGTTTCAGGTTCTAATCCGGCCTAATATATTTTTAAAGTTAATAAATGAAGATTGCATCTGAATGTCAGAGGATGTATATCATGTGCGGTGACGCATCCGTTTGCATTCAGCTGGAAAGGAGCATGAGCGGCAGAACAGCAGAGTGAATTGAGCGCATGTCTGGATGCGCGAGAGAATATCGCCGTCCGCTGTCACTCAACGCCACTGATAACAGCCACAAAGAGCACTTATAATAATATTCAAAGCAAAAACGCTGGATCACCACTTATTGTAACACACCTGAATGCAATGAGAACTGGATGTTGCCTTTGCATTGGACACTTACCTGAAAAAAGCCATTTCAAAAAGTGGTAGGGACATGCCCCACCCGCCCCTAAATGACGCTTATGGATAGCCAGGTGAAAGAACAGCTCTCATAAACTTATCTGGATGTAAAGTGATTGTGTAAAACACACTTTTGAGCTGAACTGTGACTTTCATGATATCTGATCTAACAGTATTAACTCATATATCGTAAAATATATATTTTCTTCTTTCATTTCTTTCTTTTCTTGTGTATATTGATGCACTGACAATTCTGTATGTAAACACAATCATGCCAATAAGGTACTTTGAAATTGAAATATAATGTGAATTTTTAATACTCATTTAAAAAACTATGTTAGAAACTTTCCATAAATCGTGTTACTTCTGTAGCCTATTCAACAGAGAATAATGATGTAATTTTCCAATTCTGAAACTTTCATTTTTAGACAGTAAAAACGGTTTACCTGCTGAAACAATTTTAGCCTAGAAAAGAAAAAAATTATACTCACAAGCTAAAATGAAGAAAATAGAAGAGGAAGCATGAAATATTTTGTACCTTAAAAGGTCGGTCCAGTAGAGTAGACTCCGTATCGGTGTCACTTTCACTCTCGTTTAATTCTTCTTATAATGAGGTCATGGTGACATATATATGATGACAAAACAGGAAAGAAGCAACTCTTTCTTCCTGTTTTACACCTAAACACAATGTCAGCAAATTGTATTACAATGTTGATTGGCAAAACTACACACACACACACACACACAGGCAGCCAAAAGTTTGGAATAATAAACAGATTTTGCTGTTTCGGAAGGAAATTGGTACTTTAATTCACCAAAGTGGCATTCAACTGATCACAAAGTATAGTCAGGACATTACTGATGTAAAACAGCACCATCACTATTTGACAAAAGTCCTTTTTGATTAAATCTAGACAGCAGCATCACTCCAACACCTTATCCTCGAGTAATCATGCTAAATTGATAATTTGGTTCAAGAAAATCACTTGCCATTATATCAAACACAGCTGAAAGATATTTGGTTCATTAAATGAAGCTTAACATTGTCTTTGTGTTTGTTTTTGAGTTGTCACAGTATGCAATAGACTGGCATGTCTTAAGGTCAATATTAGCTCAAAAATGTCAAATAGAAACAGCTTTCTCTAGAAAATCATCAGTCAGTCATTGTTTTGAGGAATGAAGTTGAAATGCTAGAAATTGCCAAAAAACTGAAGATTTCATCCAAAGATGTACAACACTACAGTCTTCAAAGATAAAGCACAACTGTCTCTAACAAGGAAAGAGATGTGGAAGACCAGATGTGCAACTAAACAAGAGGATAAGTACATCAGACTCTCTAGTTTGAGAAATAGACGCCTCACATGTCCTCCGCTGACAGCTTCATTGAATTCTACCCGCTCAACACCAGTTTCATGTACAACAGTAAAGAGAAGACTTTCAGGCCTTATGGGAAGAATTGCAAAGAAAAAGCCACTTTTGGAACAGAAAAACTAAAAGAAAAGGTTTGAGTGGGCAAAGAAACACAGACATTGGACAACAGATAATTGGAAAAGAGTGTTACGGATCTGAACCCCATTGAGGTTTTGTGGGATCAGTTAGACTGTAAGGTGCGTGAGAAGTGCCCGACAAAACAGACACATCTATGGCAAGTGCTACAGGAAGTGTGGGGTGAAAGGTCACCTGAGTATCTGGACAAACTGACCGCTAGAATAACAAGAATCTGCAAAGCTGTCATTGCTGCACATGGAGGATTATTTTGATGAGAACTCCTTGAAGTAGTTTAATTCAAATTGTAATAGTAATTTAACACGTTATTAATGTCCTGACTATACATTGTGATCAGTTGAATGCCACTTTGGTGAATAGAAGTACCAATTTATTTCCATAAGAGCAAAATATGTACATTACTCCAAACTTTTGGCCACCAGTGTACATGTGTGTGTGTTTTGTTTTTGTTTTTTGTTTTGTCTTATTTCAAGTTTAAATAGAAATTTCCATAGAAATGTATATTAGTTAGAAACTGACAATGATTTTTTTCTAGCTAGATGGGTTGTTGTTAACAACTAATATTGGCATTATATTCATGCTGGCTCCCCCAGCTGAGCCTGGTTTCTCTGAAGTTTTTTCACCATTAACATCTTATGGAGTTTTGGGTTCCTTGCCACAGTCGCTTTTGGCTTGCTCACTAGGGACCTAAAGACAAATAATTTTTAAGCTACGATTTTCAATCACGTTATTTATTTAAACTACACAATGAGAACTTATGACATTACAGACATTACAACACATTTTTCTGTAAATCTGCTTTGAAATGATGCATGTTGTTAAAAGCTCTTTACAAATGAATGAATGAATGAATGTTACATTTATATAGTGCTTTTATGACACTACACTCAAAGCAATTTACAGAGTGAACAGGGGACTCTCAACCACCACCAGTGTGCAGCGCCACATGAATTATGCGACGGCAGCCATAGCGCTCCAGTACACTCACCACAAACCAGCTATTAGTGGAGAGGAGAGAGTAGAGTTATAGAGCCAATTCATGAATGGGGATTATTAGGAGGCCATGATTGAGAAGGGCCAGTGGGGGGGAATTTGGCCAGGACACCGGGGTTACAGCCCTACTCTTTACAAGTTGTGCCCTGGGATTCTTAATGACCACAGAGAGTCAGGGCAGTGCCTAAAATAAAATAAAATGTGACTTAAAATAAGTGAAATGTGAAATAAAAATGACTTAAATGCCAAAAGACCTCTTTTGCGTTGAAAGGAGTTAGTTGAGGTGGTTTGGGCATCTGGTAAGGATACCCCCTGGCCGCCTCCCTAGGGAGGGGTTTCAGGCACGTCCAGCTGGGAGGAGGCCTCGGGGAAGACCCAGGATTAGGTGGAGAGATTACATCTCCACACTGGCCTGAGAACGCCTCGGGGTCCCCCAGTCAGAGCTGGTTAATGTGGCTCGAGATAGGGAACTTTGGGGCCCCCTGCTGGAGCTGCTGCCCCGCGACCCGACTTCGGATAAGCGATTGAAGATGGATGGATGGACTTAAATGCCACTGTGGCTGAATTGTTCTCCCATATGTTGTTATACAGTGGCTACTACAGTATATTCTGGGTTGTTGCTAAGGCATTGCTAAGTGGTTGCTACAAAGTTACTTACTGGCCAAGATAAAAAGAGCCCATCACCAAGTCTATGACTTTTTGTTTACACTAATTTTTAGGTTATAAAAATATAAAAAACAGGATAATGCATAAAAATGCATTATATTGTCTTCCAGGTGAAAATCGTAAGTCTGGTTGCTTTGAAAATTAACAATTAATGTATCATTTATGTCTGCAGCACAACACTGCAGGACGAGTTGAGATATGTGACTAAGTTTAAAACTAAAATGTGCTGTTAAGCTGGAATTTCCACCAGACAAGCTGTTGAATTAGCCATGCCCCCTCTATCCAAAACATGCACTCCAAAGACAATAGAGGCCATCATGTTGGTGCAGATGGAGGACAATGGGTCCCTCTGAGATTTTCGGCATCCAACATTGAGCATTTCATGAGAGCAGGACACCGTAACTGCACTTATTTGAGCATACATGGGCTGCCCTGTGAACCAGCACAATGATTGACAGGCAGAATTTCTTCTGACTATCAGACCGTGGCACGCAGACATCTTTTCGCACACTGTTTACCCATCCTAGAGCTGTTGCAGAGACAGGTGTGATATTTTATGGCAACTATTTCCATAATATCTGACAGGTTCTGTAGATAAAATAAAAAAAAATCACTTACAGTACCTTTAAGGTCAAGGTTTGTTTAAATATACTCTAAATCTCAACATATTTGGCCCCCTAATAAACATTGGTAACACTTTGCAATAAGGTTCTGTTTTTTAACATTAGTAAAAGCATTAAGTATAATGAAGTACTGTAACAATGAACAATATTTTTTAACATAATTTGATAATTTTGGTTAAAAAAAAAATCATTGTTGTCCACTTTTTTGTCCTCTGGTGTGAAAAGGTCTTAAGATCATATATTAACTAATGTTTTAAAATAGAGGTTTTTTTTTAATGTATCTGTATATGTAAAAAATTAACATAACCAATATTGATGAACACCAAAACTTATTTTGACTTGCCCCTCCTTTACATTAATAAAAGCAAAAATATGGCACTTACAATGGAAGTGAATGGGGGCCAATTTTTGAACGTTAAAATACTCACTGTTTCAAAAGTATAGCCACAAGACATAAACAATATGTGTATTAACGTGATTTTAGTGTGATAAAATCACTTGCAAACCACATCTATGTGAAGTTATACAAGTTTACAATGCGGGTGCATTAATAAGCATTAATTCATGCTTAATTAATGCACAGATAATATTGAGTTAATGTATGACTCATGATTAACTAAGCCATTAATTAATGATTGCCACATCAGCAACTAATGAAGAGTCTGATTAATGTATTAAGTCATATATGAATTGCTATTAATTAAATGTGTAATCGTGGATTAATTCCCTAACAACATATTATATAAACTAATAGTGTTAATTAATGTGTTAATTACCACAATGTTCTGAAGACATGTATTTGAACTTCCACCCAATATGGGTGCACTAATATGCATTAATACATGATTAATTACTGCATATTCATGTGTTAATTACAACAATTAAAAAAAGAGAAATACAAAATATCACATATACGTATTTATATGTGATATTTTGTATATCTCTTTTTTTATCTCTGCATCCCACAGTTTTTTATTTCTTTAGTGAGGCAATGTTTTTGGAAACCGATGTTAAATAAACATCTTTTATAAAGTACAATGATGGTCATTAATGATAAACGAGTTCTCAAGTCATGACTTTTTAGGCAGTACTTTGTCTGTATCAGTTAGTTAATAATGAATTATTAACTAATGATTTGCAAAGATATCATTATATTATGACTTTATTTGTTGAGGCACATGACTATTAATTAATAATTAAGTAATAGTTGTAATTAACACATGAATTTGCAGAAATAATGCATATTAGTGCACCCGTATTGGGTGGAAGTTCAAATACATGGATTTGGCTCATTGTGGTAATTAACACCATTAGTTTATATAATAAGTTATTAGGGAATTAATCCATGATGACTCATTTAATTAATAGCAATTCATATATGACTTATTTAATACATTAATCAGACACCCTTCATTAGTTGCTGATGTGGCAATCATTAATTAATGGCTTAGTTAATCATGAGTCATACATTAACTCAATATTATCTGTGCATTAGTTAATCATTAATTAATGATTAGTAGCGATCGTCTGTGTTCCGCAACTGCTTTCGGTCCTTGAATAACATATAACGCGCAAGTAAGGACAGCCGGTGGGCTTTCTGATGCCCTCCTAGGCAAGGCAAGGCAAGGCAAGGCAAGTTTATTTATATAGCACATTTCATACACAATGGTAATTCAAAGTGCTTTACATAGAAGAGATTAAAATAAGAATAAAAAATAAGAATAATTGAAACAGTTTAGAATAAAATAAAATACAGCACAAACAGTCGGACACACAGTGGCACAGTGCTCATTCAGTAAATGCACAGCTAAACAGATGTGTTTTGAGTCTGGATTTGAATGTGACTACTGTAGGAGCACATCTGATCTCTTCTGGAAGCTGGTTCCAGCTGTGGCTGGCATAATAGCTAAAAGCAGACTCTCCTTGCTTAGAGTGAACCCTTGGTATTTCTAGCTGATGTGATCCTAATGATCTGAGTGATCTGTTGGGTTTATATTCCGTGAGCATATCTGCAATATATTGAGGTCCTAGCCCATTGAGTGCTTTATATACCAGTAATAATACTTTAAAATCAATCCTAAATGTAACTGGGAGACAGTGTAAAGACCTGAGGACTGGTGTGATATGTTCATATTTTCTGGTTCTGCTCAGAATCCTGGCAGCAGCGTTCTGTATGAGCTGCAACTGTCTTATGGTCTTTTTGGGAAGGCTAGTGAGGAGTCCATTACAATAATCCACCCTGCTGGTGATGAAAGCATGCACAAGTTTCTCTAGGTCTTGACTGGAAACAAAGCATCTAATTCTTGCAATATTTTTCAGATGATAGTATGCTGATTTAGTTATTGCTTTGACATGACTACTGAAACTAAGGTCTGACTGTAGAGACACACCAAGATTCCTGACTTGATTTTTAGTTGTTTGACCCCTAGCGTCAAGGTATGCATTCACCTTGAGAACGTCATCTTTGTTTCCAAACACAATGACTTCAGTTTTGTCTTTGTTTAACTGAAGAAAGTTTTGGCACATCCAACTGTTAACTTCATCAATGCATTGGCACAGGGAGTCAATGGGGCTGTAATCGTTAGGTGATAGGGCTAAGTAGATCTGTGTGTCGTCTGCATAGCTGTGGTAAGCAATTTGGTTCTTTTTCATTATTTGGCTCATTGGGAGCATATACAGGTTGAACAGGAGTGGCGCAAGGATTGAGCCTTGAGGGACTCCGCATGTCATGGACGTCCACTCAGACTTATGGTCTCCTACTTATGGTCTCCTACTTCCTAGGGTAAGATGCTGCCCCTCTAGGGAGTTGGTGCCCTACACAGAGTGCATAGTCTGCTTATAGAGAGTGGAGGTACTGCTCACTGTAACTCTGATTTTTGCTTTTTTTTTTAGAAAATGAGGGGCGAGTCGAAATTAATTTGTGTGGTAATCAACATAATGCTACAAAAGCTGTTGATTAACCTTTACTTGTCTTGAACCCGGAATATTCCTTTAAATAATGCTAACCAGTATAGCATATGTAATTAAGACATTAAAATTGTGATATCTTCATTACAAAAGGCATCTATAGTTCTTCCATTTTGACTGGGCAGTTCTCCGATGCAACTCGCAAACAGTGCTGCTGCTGACTTCAGTGTTTTTAGAAGTGGTGAGATACTCCGTTGACTCACACTTCCTCTTTTGCACAATTCAAGTTTGTACAATTTAAGGCAACTCTGGATTGTACAAAATGGTACAATGCAACGTTTCACACATTATACAATCCCACTTGTTGCACTTTCTTTTTTTTAAATAGTTTATAATGTTCCTGTAATGAAGAAATGTGTTTATAATTGACAGAGCACATGTCTACAATTACTACAAAGCACCATAAAGTATCATAAAAGTGAGGGTGAGTAACTGATTACAGATTCTTTAAAATTTGGGGTAAACATTTCCTTTAATTGACACCGTACACACCACTTCATGCCAGATTGACTTGAAAAAGACAACTGGGAGCCTCTTCAAACATGAAGGTGAAGGTGAGCGGAAGGCACGGGTGACAGGTTAATCATTATCCGTTTAATCAGAGACTGTGGCAATTAGCCCCGCCTCCCCTGACATTTCATCACATGCATTCTGTTCCGTGTGCTGAAGGATGAATCAAAGTGATAATTAGACTGCCTTGTTCTCTATCTCGCCCTGTATTTACTGTACCTTTTAAATGTGCTGTCTGTGAGTGCCCTGAATGAGCAAGGAAATGTTTATCAAAACGGATGTGACTGACATTTTCTTGCACACTGCTAAAACTATTGATTGATCCATTGATTGTGCATCAGCAAAGCTTATTCGAGAACCAGTCTCATTTCTCCATCACAGATACTATGCAACGCCCTTCAGTCTTGCATCATGTGGATATTTTTAGTGTTGTTCGCTAAGTCTATACTATTGCTCATTACTTAGGGAGCACTATACTTAGGGCTGCACTAAAGTGACCGTGTACACACCATAGTATACCTACAAAGTATGCACAATAGTGACCGTGTACACACCATAGTATACCTACAAAGTATGCACAATAGTGACCGTGTAAACACCATAGTATACCTACAAATTATGCACTATAGTGACCGTGTAAACACCCTAGTATACCTACAAAGTATGCACTATAGTGACCGTGTAAACACCCTAGCATACCTACAAATTATGCACTATAGTGACCGTGTAAACACCCTAGCATACCTACAAAGTATGCACTATAGTGACCGTGTAAACACCCTAGCATACCTATTAAGTATGCACTATAGTGACCGTGTAAACACCCTAGCATACCTATTAAGTATGCACTATAGTGACCGTGTAAACACCCTAGCATACCTACAAAGTATGCACTATAGTGACCGTGTAAACACCCTAGCATACCTACAAAGTATGCACTATAGTGACCGTGTAAACACCCTAGCATACCTACAAAGTATGCACTATAGTGACCGTGTAAACACCCTAGCATACCTACAAAGTATGCACTATAGTGACCGTGTAAACACCCTAGCATACCTACAAAGTATGGACTATAGTGACCGTGTAAACACCCTAGCATACCTACAAAGTATGCACTATAGTGACCGTGTAAACACCCTAGCATACCTACAAAGTATGCACAATAGTGACCGTGTAAACACCCTAGCATACCTACAAAGTATGCACTATAGTGACCGTGTAAACACCCTAGCATACCTACAAAGTATGCACTATAGTGACCGTGTAAACACCTTAGCATACCTACAAAGTATGCACTATAGTGACCGTGTAAACACCCTAGTATACCTACAAAGTATGCACTATAGTGACCGTGTAAACACCCTAGTATACCTACAAAGTATGCACTATAGTGACTGTGTAAACACCCTAGCATACCTACAAATTATGCACTATAGTGACCGTGTAAACACCCTAGTATACCTACAAAGTATGCACTATAGTGACCGTGTAAACACCCTAGTATACCTACAAAGTATGCACTATAGTGACCGTGTAAACACCCTAGTATACCTACAAAGTATGCACTATAGTGACCGTGTAAACACCCTAGTATACCTACAAAGTATGCACTATAGTGACCGTGTAAACACCCTAGTATACCTACAAAGTATGCACTATAGTGACCGTGTAAACACCCTAGTATACCTACAAAGTATGCACTATAGTGACCGTGTAAACACCCTAGTATACCTACAAAGTATGCACTATAGTGACTGTGTAAACACCCTAGCATACCTACAAATTATGCACTATAGTGACCGCGTAAACACCCTAGCATACCTACAAAGTATGCACTATAGTGACCGTGTAAACACCCTAGTATACCTACAAAGTATGCACTATAGTGACCGTGTAAACACCCTAGCATACCTACAAAGTATGCACTATAGTGACCGTGTAAACACCCTAGTATACCTACAAAGTATGCACTATAGTGACCGTGTAAACACCCTAGTATACCTACAAAGTATACCATGACAACCTCACAATAAATAGTCTGAACGGCTTAGCAACAACCTAGAAACCACCCAAACTTTGTGGTGGTGAGATTTGCATGGACAAGCAATCCTCACATTTTCGTCTGGATTTATTTATTTTTTCTTGTAAAAAGCCATTTGAAAAGCCATTAGATTTTTCTGACAGTGTGCTCAACTTGAAGTTCTCTCCTATGAAGCCAAGTATTTTGTTTTTCACTTTGACTTATATCTGGCACCATCTTGTGGCCAATATAATCATCTGTTTGTCTATAGGCTGTATAAATACTGTAGCTATACTGTATATAGAGAGATTTATATATGTATGTAGAATCAGCATACAACAAAAGAGTTTTCTTTAAAAAGAAAATACACCAAAATACAGCTGAAAACAACACTCTGGTCATTTCAAGTTCAGCTATTGTGTTGTCCTCAAGTGTTGTAATTCTCATCTCTCTGTCCCATTACAGCGAGAAATCAGTTGTGTGGAAAGCATACGCAGATGCTCTTCCCTGTTTTTAGGAAACCAAGGTGACAGACGTAACCTGAGCATTCCCTTTCAAGCCGGTCACTTCGACGCTGCATCAGTTGCTGATGCTATAGCCAGGGTTGGGAGGGTTACTTTTGAAATGTATTCCACTACAGATTACAGAGTACATGCTGTAATTTGTAACGTATTCCGTTAGATTACTCAAGGTCAGTAATGTATTATAAATACTTTGGATTACTTCTTCAGCACTGGTAGATTATTTCACTTGTTTTGACTATAAAAACTCAAGTGAGACAAAATACACAGAAAATACATTCTCTGAAAAACCTGAATATCTTATGCATTGTTGTGTCTAAACCAACATAAATCAAATCGATCTGATATTTTTTACTGGAAAACAATAAAATAATTATTATCAAGAATACGATTTTTGTCCTAATATCAAAGGCCTTACTAGAAAAAAGAAATTATGATCTAATGTGAGTTTTCTTGATAAGAAAATATGATCGTGCCTGGTAACATGTGCGTGTAAAATGGCTAGAAATAGCATTTTAGCTTAGCATAAAGCTAACAATTTATACAAGGTTTATTTCTATTTCTTCTGCTCCAAACTTACTTCAAACGTACTTCTCTGTCTGCTCGTATGAATGTAGACACATCATAAGAAAGTGTTTCACCGCTGTTCAAATGCACTTTGGATTGCATCATTTACACGTATAAATGTTTTCCATCTTAAAGGACTAAATATTAAATGAAACAAATTACAATAAAATGCAAAGTAATCTCTTCAGTAATCCAAATACTTTTTGAGTGTAACTGTATTCTAATTACCAATTATTTAAACTGTAACTGTAGTGGAAAACAATGACTTATACTTTGTATTTTAAATACATAATCCTGTTACATATATTCCGTTACTCTCCAACCTTGGCTGTAGGGAATTCTGTACCATTGCACCATGCTACTGGATGCACACACATATTGTGCTACTAGCCAAGAGGGTAGAAAATGCAAATACAATCTCTTCGTATTGAATAATAGGATGGAACGAGAGCCAAAATGTCCCCTTGAAGGGGTAGAAGTTAAAGGGTTAGTTCACCCAAAAATTGTAATTATATCATAATTTACTTACCCTCAAGCCATCCTAGGTGTATATGATGTTCTTCATTCAGCCAAACATAATCGGAGTAATATTAAAAAATATTCTGGCTCTTCCAAGCTTTATAATGGGAGTGAATGGTACCTTAGATTTTGAAGCCCAAAAAAGCGCATCATCCATCAAAAAAGTAATCCATATGGCTCCAGGGGGTTAATAAAGGCCTTCTGAAGAGAAGCAATGCGTTTTTTTTTTAAGAACAATATCCATATTCATAACTTCATAAAGTATAATCACTCGCTTCTGGTAACAGCCATCCACGTGTTCACGAGAGAGACTGGTTCCGGCGTATGACGTAGGCATCACGTAGGTGTCACGTAGGCATCGTGTAAGCTCCGGTGAGAAGTGACGAACGCGGAAGCGCAGAAGATAGAGCAAAACAATGACACTGTAGTAGGGACGGAGTAAAAGCGTGGAACGGTCACAGTCCCAAAAATGCATAAGAAATGCCACTAGCCACCCGGGTAGTGGGACATAAGCACTACGTAGTGACACAAGATCAATTAAATTCTTTCAATTCCCACTCAGTTCAAAAACTCTCACTGTGTAGGGGAGTGTCAAGTCATAATAAGGATAATCTGGAGCGCCTCACCTGAGCAAGTAATGTCTCCCTAATAAAACCCAGTGACAAGATATACCTGACATGATCACTACAGAAAAATGCAACAACCGCAGTACACCGGAGCGAACCTCCATGGGTGCATTTCGACGAACGGCCCCAAAGTGCATCGGCCCACTGGGAAAATGCCCGGTTTGCCAGATTACCAGTCCAGCCCTGGATTCCATAGACCTTGGACAGAAGAAGTAGAATGATAAGAACACAAATAGATACAATAGGGGCTTCACACCTTTGGTGCTTGACCCCCTACTAACAACGAATAATACTTTTACAGCATTTATTTATCTTGATTAATGTTCAAAAATATATCTGTATAATTTCAACAGTTGAAGTCAGAAGTTTACAAACACCTTAACCAAATACATTTAAACTACATTTTTCACAATTCCTGACATTTAATTTTAGAAAATATTCCCTGTCTTAGGTCAGTTAGGATCACTACTTCATTTTAAGAATGTGAAATATCAGAATAATAGTAGAGAGAATGATTTATTTCAGCTTTTATTTCTTTCATCACATTCCCAGTGGGACAGGCGTTCACATACACTTCTTTAGTGTTTGGTAGCATTGCCTTTAAATTGTTTAACTTGGGTCAAACATTTTGGGTATCCTATCACAATAAGTTGCTGGAATTTTGGCCCATTCCTCCAGACAGAACTGGTGTAACTGAGGCAGGTTTGTAGGCCTCCTTGCTCACACACGCTTTTTCAGTTCTGCCCACAAATTTTCTATCGGACTGAGGTCAGAGCTTTGTGATGGCCACCCCAATACCTTGACTTTGTTGCCCTTAAGCCATTTTGCCACAACTTTGGAGGTGTGCTAGGGGTCATTGTCCATTGGAAGACCCATTTGTGACAGAGCTTTAACTTCCTGGCTGACGTCTTCAGATGTTGCTTCAATATATCCACATAACATTCATTCCTCATGATGTCATCTATTATGTGAAGTGCACCAGTCCCTCCTGCAGCAAAGCACCCCCACAGCATGATGCTGCCACCCCATGCTTCACGGTTGGGATGGTGTTCTTCGGCTTGCAAGCCTCACCCTTTTTCCTCTTAACATAACGATGGTAATTTTTGTTTCATCAGACCAGAGGACATTTCTCCAAAAAGGAAGATCTTTGTCCCCATGTGCACTTAGTGTACAAACTGTAGTCTAGCTTTTTCATGGCAGTTTTGGAGCAGTGGCGCCTTCCTTGCTGAGCAGCCTTTCAGGTTATGTCGATATAGGACTCGTTTTACTGTGGATCTAGATACTCGTCTACCTGTTTCCTCCAGCATCTCCCCAAGCCATTTGCTGTTGTTCTGGGATTGATTTGCAATTTTCGCACCAAGTTCATCTCTAGGAGACAGAATGTGTCTCCTTCCTGAGCGTTGTGATGGCTGCGTGGTCCCATGGTGTTTATACTTGCTTATTGTTGTTTGTACAGATGAACGTGGCGCCTTCAGACATTTGGAAATTGCTCCCAAGGATGAACCAGACTTGTGGTGGTCCACAATTTTTTTTCTGAGGTCTTGGCTGATTTATTTTGATTTCCCCATGATGTCAAGCAAAGAGGCACTGAGTTTGAAGGTAGGCCTTAAAATACATCCACAGGTGCACCTCCAATTCAGTACACCTCCTATCAGAAGCTAACTGGCTAATTGTCTAAAGGCTTGACATCATTTTCTGGAATTTCCCAAGCTGCTTAAAGGCACAGTTAACTTGTGTGTGTATGTAAACTTCTGATTCACTGGAATTGTGATATAGTCAATTAAAAGTGAAACAATCGGTCTGTAAACAATTGTTGGAAAAATCACTTGTGTCATGCACAAAGTAGATGTCCTAAATGACTTGCCAAAACTATAGTTTGCTAATTTCAAATCTTTGGAGTGGTTAAAAAGATGAGTTTGAAAGTGTATGTAAACTTCTGTATGTACTGCATACTTATAATAATATATTTTCGTATATTTCATACTGCCCTGCGATGGACTGGCGACCTGTCCAGGGTGTCCCCCGCCTTTCGCCCAATGTTAGCTGGGATAGGCTCCAGCCCCCCGTGACCCTGTACACAGGATAAGCGGTTGATGATGGATGGATGGATGGATGGATATTTCATACTTGTATACATCAACATGAGGCAATTTAATATGAAAAATAGTCATTAACAATGAACAATAATATATTTAAATGATACATTAACTGAGATTAATGTTGTTTAAAAAGATTATTGTTAGTTCATTATACCAATGTTTACACCATGGCTGTGGCCAACAACAGCCTTAAATAAACACTGTCTACGAGATTGGCTTAATTTGACTTCATTGCGACATTTTACATTTTAAGTTCCTTTTCTGCAAACACCTCATATAAAATGTTATTCTCAGCGGTCTCTTGAAGTAGATATGCACACACGCACTAAACCAGAAATCAAATTTGCCATCCTATGCAACTAGCCAGTTGAATAATTTACTGTATGTAATTTTCTTGGAACGTTGCTGGCCGCCGACCGTGAGGGGAGAAGGGGCTCCTAGCCAACCGCCTGGAGCGGTCAGGGCTGCTGCCAAGGGCGCAGGAGTCGCCTACCGGCCGCTGAAACGCGACATGGTTTAAGACCGCTGACCGCGAGCGGGGAGGGGCTAACTGGCGACTGCCTGGAGCGAGAGGACCGCTGCCAGGGGCGGGGGATACCCCTTCTGTTCCCCGAGAACGCGGCGGGGTGTTCCGTCCGCCAGGGGCTGGAGGACTGCCTCGGATCCGCCCGGAGAGGCGCGGCTGTCATCCGATAAAGGGTGGAGGAGTAGCCGAGGAACAAGCTGCGGCGTATCGGAGAACTGGCGAGTAAGAGTTTTTCTCTCTCACTGTCGCTCTGCGTTGGCCTTTATCCTCTTTTAAATTTTACAGTTTTTTGGGGGGTACTACACTGTTACAGGAAGTACCCCCCATTTTAATCATTTCTGTTTCCCTCCCCTTGTCCACTCCCTCGTCCCTCGGTAGATGGGGATGACCTGCCGGCAGTCAGTGCAGAAGGCGCGTCTTCCCCCAGGGAAAGGGGGGTGTACGTCAGGCAGGGGCTCCCCAGCCTGAGAGAACGAGGGAGGAATGTGGCAGGGCGGAGGGCGGGGCCGGGTCGTGATCATACACACCCGGTACCGTATTAGGGTAATCAAGCTTCCGAGGTTTAGAGGTCGACTGCAGAGTATCGTGCAGGAGAGAGAGATCGTTAGCGGACATGTCCGTCGTGTGTGTTTATGTGGTCTTTTGTGTTTATCATTAAAACTATTATTTATATTGAAAAGCCGGTTCTCGCATCCTCCTTTCCATTGAATCCCTTTACAGTTGCATATGATAATCATTTATTACCAATTTTCACCAATTATTATCAAAGTACCACAGTATTACCATGTGATACCATCACTGTACCATGACACTGCCACAAATGGTATATAGAGTATAATGCTGTATTTGTTCTTGAAAGTACTGACTTGATTACAGGATGCAGTATGTTCTTCTTTAAAAATGTATAATACAGGATGTGGGGCCTAGGTGTGATATCAACAATAGCTGATGTTTCTTTTTTTTAAACCTGCCAATGTGCTAGAAACAACTGAGTGGATATGAGCCAGCTGCTATTCGACAATGACAAATGAAACGTGTAAAACAAATGCACCTAACTTTACGTACTGAAAGTAAAATAATAATAAATGTATGTGTGTATATATATATATACATGTATGTATGTATGTATGTATATATATGTATATATATGTATATTCTGATCTGCGTTGGTGATGCCGCTGAGCCAGAGAGAGCAGTTATCATTTATAGGTATGAAACAGCTTCAACTTGAGAATATCTACATCTGATCTTGCACTTACTCAGTTAACAGCCCAATGTTACCAACACAATGTCTGTAATTTGGCATGTACTGTGTCCTGACAAACAACCTATGGCAATAACTGCATACTTGTAGTTGGAAGAATGGGATGCTATGACAGATTGTCATTCAGCAGATGCTTTTATCCAAAGCAACCACAGTATTACATTTTCCTTAGAGCAGCCTCTGGTTAAAGGGTATTTCTCTGCAGCACTATGGTGATTAGTAATATCAAAGTCAAATTTAAAATATGTTTATATATATTCTATAATCTATGTTTGTGAGTGTGCTAGACATGCAATTTGTGAGTGAGATGTGCAATGAACTAATATAATTATAATTATTGCGAGAGCTCAAAGCGTTAGTAGGCATGGGTGGGACTGTTGCACGTATCTGTCCAAGCTATGTGGTTGTATGTGTGCAAACTGTGGGTGTATTGTATGTTAATGAAGTGGTAATGCATAATTTGCTATTTTCCTGAGAATAGACATTTGAAAACCACGTCTGTTTTCAGCGCAAAGTCTAAATTCAGTTCCTATATTTGCAGTTTGGAGATTCCACCAGCACGTGGTAATAAAGTTAATGTCTAAACTCTGAAAATACGGTGGAACATCAAATTATGTCTGCAGTCATCTTGTGAAACAAAACAGAAAACTGTGAGATTTGCTAAACTATCTGTTTAATATGTTTATATTCACAAGTGTGTTTATGATCTAATTTGCATTGATATCTTTTCACCTGTTGTCATAATTGATTTTTAATCACTGCAAAAGATGCCAGTGAATGAAGTTGGAGAGGGTAAAATGTTTGGATTTGGTAAACAATATTTTTGACCATTTCTTTATTTTAATTATATTTTTGTTCCTTTTAAAATGTCATTTGAATTTAGAAATGTTTGAAAAACATTTTTTTTTTTTTTCAATAATCAAATATAATTGTTCTAAATCAAAATCTAGAGGTAGAAGTGGGGCAGTGGTGGCTCAGTGGTTGAGATCGCTTTGGATAAAAGCATCTGCCAAATGCATAAATGTAAATGTAAGTGAAGTGCGTTCCGATACAATCACTATTAATACTAGTCATGATTTGTGTGTCAGTAGATGAAATAAGGCCCTATTCTATGAACTTAACATATGTTTTTAACTTGATTTTTAAAAGATTTTTCCTTTATCACCTCTGAAAAACTTATTAGTTAACGACGCAAAAGTTTTATTAACATATTTAGCATAATATTTACTCAGTTTCAGATAAAACTTTAACTTTGTAAAATTATAATATGGCGCTTCCATATGGGACAATAGGTGTACTGTATGGAACATCTTATTTTCGTCCAAAATACGGGAAGTCCTGTGAACTGCATGCTTTGAGTGTCATGGACTGATCGTCATGCAACATTTGCAATTCAAGTTAGTTGAGAGGTACACGTTTAATCCAGACTAATATAATGCACAAGTCACAGAAATTTTGGCGCTAGTTTTATGAGGTTTGTGAATTAAATCTTTGAGATAATATTTATTCAATCGGCTGATGCAGATCATATAAAAATACCAAATATCGGCCAATTTAACAGCCTCTGTGTAAAGCGGGTTAAGGGAAAGCAGGGGCGAGAACCGGCTTGGAAATATAAATAATAGTTTAATGAAAAACTGAACCAAAACCACATAAACACACAGAGCAGCTGCATGTCATTCTCTCTCTCTCTCGAACCATCATCACTGGCTGCCTTTATCCCTCGCACACCCCCATCAGGCTGATTGGGGACCGCTACACTCCTCCCGGCATTGTCCCAGTCCGGGGAGGCCCCGGCATGACGTACATCACCCCTCCTCTCCGGGCCCCGTCTGACGGTGGGTCATCCCTGCCTTGCTCGACCTGGGAGGAGGCAGGAGGGTAAAAACAACAACAAAACAAAATAGTCGAGGGACAAAGGCCAACACGGAGTGACAGAGATAGAGAGGAGAGAGAGCGGGGAAAAAAACTCACTGGTTCTCTGATGTGCCGACACTTGGTCCCCGATCACTCCTCCACCCTCTCAGGTAGATGGCAACCGCTCCTCCCTGGGCAGACCAGATTCAGACTGACCCCCAGTGGACAGAACGCCCCTCTGCGTTCCCGGCGACCCGTGGGAACTCTCCTCTGCCCCTGGCAGTGGCCCTACAACTCCAGGCGGTCTGGGAGTTGCTTCCCTCCTCCCCTCGCAGACGGACGGCAGGGCACTACTCTGCCCCTGGCAGCAGCTCCATCACTCCAAGTGGTCGGGGAGTCCAGTCCTCAATTGCCTCGTCGACCGCGGCCATCCTCAGCGTCCGGGCGGTCGGGCTACTCCGTCCCCTGGCGGATGGCAGCGGCACTCCCCTGGGTGGATGGCAGTGTCGAGGACTCTGCGACGGGCATCACTCCTCCTTTCGGCACCAATGTAAAGCAGGTTAAGGGCAAGGAGGAGGCAAGAACTGGCTTGGCAATATAAATAATAGTTTAATGAAAAACTGAACCAAAACCACACAAACAAACACACAGAGCAGCTGCATGTCTTTCTCTCTCGCTCTCTCTCGAACCATCATCACCGGCCACCTTTATCCCTTGCCTGCCCCCATCAGGCTGATTGGGGACTGGGTGTGCGTTTTTCCAGCCCGGCCCCGCCCTCCTCCGCTCTACACTCAGCAATATAATGGTCAACCACTAATGGTGACAGTTCATGTAGAATTTCACATGTGAATCGTGGTATTTCCTAGTTGACAACTTCTGGCCACGCTAGCAGACGAGAAGCAACAGTATGCTTCGAGAAAACCAGTGAACTTGAAACCCATCATTGTCTGAGGAGAGGTCCTTCCCTGAGGTCTGACTGCTGGTTCACCTAGAATCTGTGGTTGATCAGGACTAGAGTAAAATAAATCTGCGGAGTCCATGCTGAGTAACTTTAGCTGGGAAATAGGATGTAAGAGCCTTGTTGTATACTTACTTCAGTCTTACTGTAAGCATAGGTTAAGGTCATCTAGAGCACAACTCTCTACTCTCATATTAGGGACTGCTTCTCCTGGGCCTCCAGCTCGAAATGCATCACACGTAGCTCAAACGTGCTGCCAACTGCACTAGACACAGATACTAATTATTAAAAATCAAACTTGTTCACGATTCAAATGCAATCACTTGGCACAAAGCAACAGAGTGACGTTTTGTGTTTGGTCTTCTGAAATGTTTGATCCAACACATGTTGAGTAGAACCTCCTGTGCAACTTGTAACTGGTTCAGTATGGTGAAATAAAGAATGGATGCATATTTAGGGATTAGAATGAGTTTCCTTTATTTCAAAATTCATTGATGATTCTTTATTGGTCTCGGTGGAGAAATTTGCCATGGGCATCAAGGTTGCTATTACATATAAAAGTACAATAAAATACTCAACATATATTCTCAGTTACATATGGACACACAATAGCATAAACCGCATATACCTTCAATGTCCTTACTACATAAAACAGCATAAAAACAACGATCAATATATACCCTCAATCCTTTCAAGACTACCCTTCTTTATTAAACAGCTTTTTCCATAATGGCACCATGGAGAACTTGTGATGCTTTTCACCATCAAAACCCAGCTGTAGAAGTTGGTTGACCAGCATTGTCTTTCAGGTGAAGCTGGTTTAGCTAATTAAGCCTGGCAGGGTCACCAGCATGCCATGCTGGGAGACAGCGCAGAAAACACAAAATAAGTTGGTGATCAGCAATGCTGGATTTTGTTTTAGCAGGGATTGGTGTTGCTGCTACTCTGTGTGCAAAGTTGTGTAAGAAATGGGTCAACCACTTTTGGGTATGGTATTGGGTGGGAAGACGCGGTCACTGTGGCCTCTAGAGACTGAAACTTGGAAGTGAGTGCCGTTATAACCCGAGCCAGGTGTGAAAACAAACTTACAGTATCATTTCAGGCCTGTGTCTAGAAGGTAACACCCCAGCAGCCTAAGTCTTGCGAGAGACTCATTTGCTGTTACTTAAGTTAGGTCTAGGGTTACGTTTATTGTTAGGGTAAAGGTTAGGTGTAGGGTTTCTGTAAGACTCCAAACAAACACAATAAACACAGTGTGGGAATGTCGCATGTGGATCTCACAAGACTTTAGGACTTTAGGGGCTTACCTTCTAGACATGACCCTGTTTCAGCACAGTTTGGTATGGTACAATTACATACCGTTCTGGCCAGGATTTCTCAGCATTGTTAACTATAATCAGGACTGGTGGAACACCTTTAGTGACATAGTGACTCACGATTGGTAACTTGCTGAGTCAGTCATTGTCAGTGGAATATCAGAATGATATCAATTGGATATGTACCTGATTTGGCATTGACAATGCATGACTCAGAAAGAAATCTGGAAAAAAAAGACAATGGTACTCAGCAGGTCAATCTATGCGAAATTGTCTAGATATGTGAGCGGGACCAGTCATTAGAGCTTTGTGTTTTCTCCTCTATTTTTCCACAGCTCAATAGGGGGCAGCAGAGAGATGTGCCACTGCAGAGTCGGAGTAGCCGCATGACCAGCTTGCTCAAGATGTTATTGAAAATCTCTCTGAGGGCTGAGGAAGAGAAGTAGAATAAGAGTGGGTCGAGAGAGGCATTCAATGTGCTGACAAGTAGAGCATGTTCTCGCCACTCAGGGCTGTAGCCACCCACAAATCCCACCACATGTGATATGTTAAAGGGCATGAAACAGATAATGAAGACCAGAAGAGTGGCCAATGCCATCCCAATGGCCCTGATTCGCTTCTTCGGGTTCACGTTGGATAGATTGGAGAGGATGCAGATGCACTTAATGTAGCAGAAGCAGCAGATGAGGAAAGGCACACAGAAGAGCACAATAAAGAGTTCCAGACGGACTGGAAGGAGGATTTTGAGCTGTTCAGCGGTGAAGTCTTCATAGCAAGTGTTCCGTTTGGATGGATCGGTGACGTTGGGGTTGAAATGGTTATGGTATTGCATAATATAGACAATACTGCAATGCGCCGTGGATAGCACCCAGAATACAACGCTGGCTATCACTGCATTTCGGGGATTGCGGTTTAGCTTGTATTTTATGGGAAAGCTCACACTCAGGTAGCGGTCCACACTGATGGCCGCCAGGTGTAAGGTGTTGTTGTGGATGGTGCTGTAGAATATGAAACCATATAGCGGGCAGAGGAAGTACGGCAGTGTCCATTTCATGTTGGCCGCCTCTACCATGTGAAATGGGAGGACAAACAGGAGGATCAGGTCAGAGATATTTAAGCTGAGTAGTAGGACATCTATGGGTGTGGACCGCTTGCGAATCTTTCTGAAAAAGGTGTAGAAGGACAGGATGTTGGTAGGAAGACCAGTGATCAAAGTGAATCCATACACAGCTAACACCAGGTTACTGCGGCTCAATGTCCACACCATTGTCACCTTTTATGCAAAGTATAGAGCCCTGTAAAGGAGAAAGACAAGCTTTTTTAAATGTCTCATCTTGTACAGATTAAAGGTGTTGTAGGCCAACATTGTTTCAGGCAATTACAACAGAACTCAGAATGTGTAGGGCAATCTTTAACTTAAAAATTGTCATATTGTCAAATAAACCACCAATGTGGCAAACTACAGTGGCAAACCCTTTGGAATTACCTGCATTTATGTTCTGTATAAATACGTCTTAAAATCTGGTATGATCTTCATCTAAAGTACAATAATGAATAAACACAATCTGTTTAACTAATAACTCACAGATTATTATATTGTTCTTTTACATATTGAATACATCACTCAAAATCCACAGTGTAGGTTGTAAAAATTAAGTGAACCCCTAGGCTATTGACGTCAAGATAAGCTAATTTGATTCAGGCATTGGGAAACCTGACATTCGATTAATGAAACGAGATTGTAGGTGTGGATTAGAGATACTTTGACTTATAAAAAGCATTCTCGCTATTCCCAAGAAGCATCTGCTGACGTGGATCATGCCTCGCAAAAAATAGAGATCTTAGAAGACTTACGTTCAAGAATTGTTGCTTTGCATAATGCTATCTCTATGCACTCAGAAATTCCACCAAAGTTGCTCATTGTTCCACTAAAAAGAGTGTGTTGCTGGGGTATGGTTTAATGATGCATGTTAATATTCTCTCACCATTGTGTTCACAACAATCATAATAATAACACCATTCAGACAGTTAATTAGATAAGCATCTTCCCAAACCCATATTTAAGAACAAGTCTGTAAAACAAGAGTTATTCTCGTTAAGTCCTCATTTAATTGTTCTCTACAGGCACCAGTATCTTATCTATAAGTATCTACAAGAACTTCAGGGAAGTAAATCTATTTTTATTAAGTAAGTCACTTATCAAATACATTATAAAAAGATCAGGCAGCTCAAGATATGCATCAAAGTATCTCGCACTATCTGGTGTTATTGCTGAAAACAAATTCTGCAACATGCAGAGGAGGCTGAAAGAAAGATGTGGTCTCTGTGATTAGGGTGACATTCTCAGAGGCAGGGCCAGAAGGGTGGCATGGGGTGGCCACCCTAAAAAGCTGCCACCCTAAAAATGAGCTTTACCATCCCAACTCGGAACCCGCTTGTGTCCCGGAGATGGTTAAATATACATATGAAGTAAGTTTAGAATTAGGTCAAATACATTATAAATGGATCAGGCAGCTCAAGAAATGCATCAAAGTATCTCGCACTATCTGGTGTTATTGCTGACCAAAAATTCTGCAACACACTTTCAGAGAAGGCTAAAAGAAAGATGAGGTCTCTGTGGTTAGTCACATTCAATCTCCCTCATAGATAGCTGTGCATTGTGTAAACCTCACTCTCATGAACTCAAGAGGTGCACTAGCGACTGACGCTAGAGGCTGTAGCATTTAGCCTCCTTGTTAGAGCACCCGCCTCCCAAGCCGGAAACGGCCGTTTGAGTCCTGTTCGGAGTGGGGCGACCAGGGCTGGTTACAATGGTGCCGTGACCCGGATGGGAGTGAGGTTTAGGGGGGTTGAGTGTAATGGGAGCCAGCTGATAGATAGCTGTGCATTGTGTAAACCTCACTCTCATGAACTCAAGAGGTGCACTAGTGACTAACGCTAAAGGCTGTAGCCTTTAGCCTCCTTGTTATTGCACCCACCCCCATGCCGGTTTCGAGTCCCATTCGGAGCAGGGCAACCAGGGCCGGTTACACATACATACATATACATTTAGATATATGTATATAAACAGTCTATATAACAGAGTTGCCTGCATATTGATCCAGTTGGTATACCTTTGGTCATTTTGGATGAAAACATTGCAAAATTATTTGGCGTGGAATTAACTAGAAACACTTTTAATACAATAACACCCCACATGTGTGAAGATATAAGTCAACGTATGCTCCAGCAACATCTCTAAACAATGTATTTATTATTATTATTATTTTAGAAATGTAAATTTGAATAAATGTTTCCTTCTCACAAGCAATGATTTCTCACTTGTCAGTAGACAGACCAAATTAACCATCTGTCACACAGCTAAAAGATAAGACAACTCGCAAAATCCATATAACGTTTGCTATACGTGTACAAATCTAAACGAACATCACCTGTTTTTTTATACATTTTTCTAAATCTGCAAGACAAGATTTGTGTTCCTTTACTGAGTTATTGTAATGTGAATTCTGAAGTCTTATTTAAGAAACAATTTTTTTTTTTTCTGGAGCCTAAAGATTAGAGCATACATGAAGTTTCTGAGGCAAACATAACACAATTTACATTGTTTTAGCATTATAGCCCTCATTATAATGAACCAAACAAAAATAAGACAGACGGAGAATTGTTTCGTACCTCAATAATTCACTGCAGTACACCAGACCCAGAAGTGACAACGCCACACTCCTATTTAGCACTTTTAAAAATGATGTCATTGTGACATACCTACAGTATGGTGACAAAACAGGAAAGAAGCGACCCTTTTTATTTTTTTCACATATCGCGCACAAAAGGCTACATTTATTTTCCAAATGACAGTGTGGCCTCTGTTTTAGTCAAAACCTTTGTTTTTTAAAATCTGTAGTTATTAACCCTCCTGCTGTTCCTAACTTGCATGACTTTCTTCTGTGGAACACTAAAGGTGATTAGGCAGAATATCAGCTTCAGACACCATTCACTTTCATTGTATGGAAAAGGATTAAATTAACGTAAATGGTGTCAGATACTCTTATTCTGCCCGAAACATTTTGTGATCCATGGTAGACCATGCATCGTGACTATTATGTGATAGTCCACAAAACAATTAAAATAATTTTTAAATGCTTGCTTGCGATTAAGTGTTTTCTTTTCTTTGGTTTGTATAAGTTGTACAGTTGACACTTTTGTATTGTGTCAACTTCCCCTTAATTTACACTAAATTATCTGGCCCCATCTTGTGGCATCTTTTCTGCAATCTATTTTTATATTTAGTTTGTTTTAAATAGTTTATGTTTAAAGGATAGTTTGACCAGAAAAATAGAATTTCTGTGAACATTTATTCACTCTCATCCTGTTCCAAACCCGTATGACTGATTTCCGTAAAACATGAACAAAAGGCATACAGCTAAGCACAATGTTAGGGATTGACAGCCTCAGTCACCATTTACTTTCATTGAAAAAGCAACATGCAATGAAAGCGAATGGTGACTGAGGGTAACATTTGGTTTAGCATCTAACATTTTGTTGCCCATGGATGAAAGAAAGTCATACGGGTTTGAAACAACATGAGGGTGGATAAATGATGTCATTTTACATTTTGGTTGATCTATTTCTTTTAACACTGGTAAAGAACAAAACCATGCAAATGTAAATTATGTAAGAATTTATTTCTTACAACCTCCTGAACAAAATGTAAGTGACATCAAACCATTTCATTAAGAATTTGCTATTCATCATTATAGGGGAGATCGGGGCTTAAAGTACTTCAAAGAGTTCTCGTCAAAAAATCCTCCATGTGCAGCAATGAGAGCTTTGCAGATCCTTGACATTCTAGCTGTCAGTTTGTCTAGAAACTCAGGTGACCTTTCACCCCACACTTCCTGTAGCACTTGCATACCGGTAGTCACATAGATGTGTCTGTCTTGTCGGGCACTTCTCACACACCTTACAGTCTAGCTGATCCCACAAAAGCTCAATGGGGTTCAGATCCGTAACACTCTTTTCCAATTATCTGTTGTCCAATGTCTGTGTTTCTTTGCCCACTCAAACCTTTTCTTTTTGTGTTTCTGTTTCAAAAGTGGCTTTTTCTTTGCAATTCTTCCCATAAGGCCTGAAAGTCTTCTCTTTACTGTTGTACATGAAACTGGTGTTGAGCAGGTAGAATTCAATGAAGCTGTCAGCGGAGGACATGTGAGGCGTCTATTTCTCAAACTAGAGACTCTGATGTACTTATCCTCTTGTTTAGTTGTACATCTGGTCTTCAACATCTCTCTGTCCTTGTTAGAGCCAGTTGTCCTTTATCTTTGAAAATTGTAGTGTACAATTTGGCAATTTTAAGCATTGTATAGCCTTAAAAAACATTTTTATATATGAATGTTTCTGTATTATTGCATTTATTCTCATTATTTCATACTCATTATTTTTTATTCACTTCTTTAAAATAACATTTGTTATTCCTTCTACAAATCATCAGATTTATTGAAGTCATTTTGCATCAGCTGGATCTCACTGCACCATTGACTTCCAAACAAATAAATGGTGAGGAATATCAATGTCTATCTAGCAAGTCAGTCCACAGTCGGCCATCTTTGAAACGCTCTCGGGACACTATTTCCAGTTATACAAGTGCAGCGCCTATCTACTTGGAGAAAGACCAAAATCTCAAAAACGGTAGGTCAAGATTACGATCAAAGTACATTCTTCAAATCAGCACTAAAATCGGACAATACTGGAATCATAAATTGTGCTTCTTTAACTCTGAATTACACACAAAAATAAAAAATAAAATTCCCGGCTTGTATAGCTAGTGCGCATGTGCTTCTAGAGTTGATTGACAGGCGATGTCTGTATCTAAAAGGTGATTGGCTCTTTTAACTGTAAGGTGGGACTTCCTTTCTACATCCGTTGACCGTTGGGTGCACAAGAGCTCGTTGGTTGAGTGTTCCAATTTGTCCCATTCATTTTAATAGAAGTGGCCTGTCTCTGCTAAATAATCTCTGGAAATATTCACTGGAGTAAAAGTGTGACCAGTTTTTCTTATATTTGATTATTTCTTGCTAGACCAGTCAAGGACTAATTTTACTTGAAGTCATTAGCATTTTCCATATCATTAACATACAAATAAAAGAGCTTAATTAATTACATTAGGTGGGTCTCCTTCATACTCAAATGCGCAATGCATCCACAAAAGCTCCATAGCGAATCGCACTAATTGAGCAGCGTTACAAGAAGCATCTGTGAGCACAAAGCTGAATAAATAGTTGTGAAAGGACGAACAGTGGCACTCCTTTATTTATCATTTAGTAGTCAAGCTCTGCCAGCCATCCTAATTCATTTGGATTTTGTTGAAGTCTTCCTGTCCGTGGAAAAACACATCATTGTGTTTTATTTTCAGACAATTGAGTGCAATAATTGATTCCATAGCAGCATTGTTCCGATGGATGACATTCACACTATGGCCCATTCAACAGCCACGGTTCTCACATGACTACTGTTTGTCAGAGACAAAAAGATCAGCCGTTTTATAAATAATGTGGTCTCCAAATAAAAAAAAACAATAAAAAGTGAGGAATGGCTGAACATTTGTTTCATTCCACCAGAGAAACGTTGTGCATTGTAGGAAAGGGTTATTTGAAGTGTAGATAGTGTTGCAATTTCTCAGCATCTTTGTCTGCCTCTGTGGGCCAAAGAAAGAACAATATGCTTTATTTGATATAAATCTAAAGGCTCTTTCACATGACTTAAGTCAACGTTGCCCAATGCAATGAAATCTGTGGAGTAAAGCGTAAGCTACAGCGTTCTCCCAAGCATTGTTACACGGCACTCAACTTTAAAACTATTTCAAATTTGAGTAATTTGGCCAGTGAACTTGAACTTTGAGGTGCTCCAGATGAACTACCAGACAATTAAGCATGACCAGTCAAACATTTGAACAGACTTACTCATAATTAATAATAGTAAAGTTAGTATTTTCACGTGAAAGGCATTTTCATATATTCATAGACTTAGGCTCTCTCACAAAACCTAGTGAGCTGCCTTGTAGCCTACTGCCTATATAGGCAGCTACCTTTTGAGACAGCATTTTAACCAAACATTTTACTTTATGAGTGACTGATTTGGAACAATCTACATTGGCAGTAACTCTTCACAAACTAAAATTATGCTCCGCATGTGAGACTTGACTCGCATTTGATTTATATGGATTAATATGGATTTTAAAATGTGGCTTAGTTTACAGCATGTTACTATTATATGGTACTATCATAAATAATTCATAATCATTCTGCCTAATTTTTGGAAAAGCTGTCACATCGGTAATAGGGCTGTCGCCAGGGCTGGGACACTTTTACAGTACGGACAGCCTTATTCGGCCTACAGTGCACCTACACTGCAAAATATTTCTTTACTTGACAAGCAAATTGGCATAAGATTTTAAGTCTTGTTTTTTTGTTTTAAGAATGTTTAGATAATTTTACAGGAAAACAAGACAAAATACTTTTTTGCATTGTATGATCTCTTAAAATACTGCCTACAGAGGCCATTCACTACATCTATTTTATTCAATATAGCCACAGCTTACCTGTCTCACATGCATTGGCTGTTCATGAATGGATGAATTCCTGACAATAGTTGAGGGCTAGTATGACACACTCTAATCTGTCTGTGCATGTCCGTAGACCTGTTGCTATGCATCACATTTGCAGATCGACTGTTCACATGCATTGGTTGGAGGGTGCACGCCTGCTGCCTGCACTCCAGTGGCAGCCACTCGAACTTGGCCGGCTGTAGCACCAGAGGTGGTGGCTCCTGGCCAGCTTTGTTGAGCTGCTGAATGGGTTGAGAAGGTCTGGACTGAGCTCCAGTGTTCTGCCACATGGCTTGAGTCTGCTGGATTCGGTTGGTGAATGGGTTTTCTGTCCGGGTGATGTGGTGGCAAAGGACTTCCTGAGTAAGAGGAACGGCTGCATGTGGTCTGATGCCGTTTGCATCGTTGGATGGCTTGTGCACACCTGAGGCTGGTTGTTCACTTCAACGGGGTGATATATGTTCCTGGAGGTAGACCTATGTGGATTGGATTCCGAGCCTGAGGAATTTGGTTTTGAAATATAGCATGCCTCGGAGCGGTCTGGCTTTGGGATTGTACTTGTGGCCATGGCGTTTTTGCACTTGTCTCTGCACATTCAGGTCCATCTGAGAGTGATTTAGCACTACGTTGTTAGCATTCGGTCTATGGAGGTCTCTTTTTTCGGGGAGCAGAAGCAGCCTGGGTCAACCCAAAAACAGGTTCAATTTCCCTGGATCTTGGACCAGAGCCGCCCCCCTGTGCATCTTGTTGTGGCAATCTAGGCAGCTGGTTTGTAAATCCACTGCTTTCAGAATTGTCAACTTGGCGGTTGGGGTACACCGGTGTTCACTGCAAACGGTCCTAAGGCATCTGGTGGGGATTTGTGCTGGTGTTTAATGAGGGCTCGTTGAAAAATTTGTTTGCCTGAGTTGGGTTAGAATTTCATAGTTGCTCTTCTATTCAGGACCACAAGTTGGCGGCACGGTGTTTAGCAATGCTGCAGTTGGTAGGGTGCGAGTAGCTAGTCTTAATGAGTCCACTGGGTTGAGAGCCATTGGTCAAAGGTTCAGAGTTTAACAAGCCAGTCTGAGAGAGCTTTTAATTGGTGTGTTGATGCCGTAACTGTAAGCGCAGCGTAGTTCTAGTGGGAAGTCTAGCAGCTGTACATCATTGCACCATTAGCTGGGTAATTCCCAGCCAATCGCATGTAAGCTATTGCTTTACAAGTCTGCTCACAATCTATCACATTGCTGTTTCAGTGTGCTAACACACCAACCTCCTCCACCCCACCACCACCAGTTGAGTCCCATCCTGCATGGGGGTAGACTCCTTGCCCCTGCCTCCTATCTCCGGCAGGATATGACGGTTCAGAGTACAACTTCTTCGGACCACCAGATGGGGCCTATGCCAAAGAGAGCAATTACTTTTCTGTTTTATATTCATCAAATAAATATCATCTTAAATTTCACTCAAGTCTGAGAGTCTTCCTGATAGAATGCAATTTCACTCTGATCAGTGTGTTGCTGGATCTCCGGACTTGGCTGGTTTGGTTCTTGAGGATATGTGTTCAAGTTGACATGCACTGTTTGAGGTTGTGCACTGTTGAACTGGTCGGTGTGTGGCAGTGTATTGAAGTTTACATGAACTGTTGGGGCAATCGCACCAGGCTGAGAATTACCCGTTTGAATGAGAATATTAGGATTTTGTTGGCCAGGCTGTGGGAACGATCTGGAGTTCTGAAGGCCATTGTTTGGATTAGTGTTTGGATGCCCTTTGTTTGGGAGCGCACTGAAGTTGTGTTGGAATACATCTGTGTTCAGATGGCTATTATGAAGCTGTGGGCTGGAGTTGCTAGGCCTGTTTTGTGTCATTGAGTTGATGTTCTCATCATTGTTATTGGGAAGAATGGTGAAGAGGGTGGTTTCCATTGACAAGAGCTCTGTATATAAATGAAAATGAGTAAATATTATTCCTCGTGTTCATGTTAGTGAAAGCCCTAAAGGTATGGTTATTGATTCTAACACACAATTTAGCAGAATTTAAGATTGGAGAAAGTAGCACATTTCATGTCTTGGTTGGTTCATGCCAATGGCATGTCTCTGTCAGTCTCTGATCAACTGCAAATATAATTATATGAGACTCTTAGACTCTTTAGCATCATAAAACAAAACGACAGCATATTTTTAAAAAAGGAGATGCTTTACTGTTTCTTTGCACAATAATAACAAAGTTAATTATGATGAAGGCAATAGCACAGGCTACAATGATCCCTGCCACTGCCCAAACACTGAGACAGGTACCTGTGAAGCAGGTGAGAGGGGGAAATGGGGGCGAAGGGTGTAAAAGCAGAAGAGTTTGTTAATAATAACAGGATTTGTACAATTCTAAAGAACATGTTGTCATGCTTACCTGTGGAAAAGAACTGGACAGAAAATGACAACAAACCTACTAGGGTTTTCTGTGTGCTGTTTTTGTGGTTCTATGTGTTTTAGGTGATTTATATCACACTGATTCGAGGTTACTAAAGGGGCATTTACAACGAACAAGTCAGCACTCTTTTTCCATTTTTTCCGCCATATAAACGTGCTTTGTGGACGCATCCCAGCTGTTTACAGGATCTCACGCATGTCAACAAGGTTTCTGCAAGTCTGATAAAAAGTCTTTAAAAGTCTTAAATTGCCCTTTTGCAAATTAAGGCATTAAAAAGGTCTTAAATCACAGCCACAGGTCTTAAATTCATACGGTCATGGTTTTAAATGTTGCATGAGGAATTGATTTGTCATTGCAGTTTTAAAGTGAATAGTTATTTCTGGGCATGCATAGCCCCCATACCAAATTTGCGGTCTCTAGGACAAACTCTATAGCGCCACCACCAGTTCAAAAATGCACTTTTCTTTTGCGCATATCTTTTGAACCATTTCTCCTAGAAACAAAATGATATGGCAGATGCTATTTGCACCCTGGTGCAAATAATGGCCACAACCCTGGTGCAAATAGTGTCCAATACTATTTGCACCCATATTAAAATACTAACATTCAGTATGGGCACCTCTGCAGTGTGCTTGTTTTTATTTAGAGTCCCACAGACAAACTACATTAACCCCTAAACCTAACCTTAACCTTAGAAAAAATAACCTTGGTTTTACTACAGTAACCATGGTTTCCCTTGGGAACGAGTGCGATGGATCAAACCCTTCTGTGCACTCCCCGACATTCACTGTGACCAAATCACTGCGATGAAATCAACATTTATAGGAAATATTAAGAGTGGAAACAGGAAATCAGATGGGAAAAGGAGAGGGACAAAACACAGATTCATGAGGCTGACGAAAAACAAGAAGTTTGGCAATATCTCTGCAACAGTTTGTCAAAATTAAACTTGTTATATTTCATCAGGACCATGATCTAAGTGTGCATGGACATTTTGGTGGGTCAAGAAATGTGAAAAATTGCTATTTTTGCCAGTAACTTTTGAACTGTATGTCCTAAAATGATTAATGATTCCTTGGTTTATGAGGATTTGATATATTTGCCATATATTATTTTTCTCATATAAGCCTCTCCAGCGGTATTGATTTTTATTTGTATTCAAAATGTAAATATATTTTGAATGCATTGTCATATTTAGAAGAAATTTGGTATGCATCATTGCTATCATGTCCTGAACGTACCTGAGCAGTTTGGAGACAGCGCCACGTATAGTTCAAAAGATAATGCACACTTGTGTCTTTTTGCCGTTCGTGAATCATGTCAACTGAGTGACACGGAGTAAAATTCTGTTTTACTGGCTAATCTAAGGACAAGTGATTTACATTGCAGGATCAATGGCAAGTTCTCATAGCAAAAGAAAAGAAAATCATTTATGCTCCTTTTGTTGAGCTTCTAGATTTAATGACTAAAATGTATTTGAAAAAAGTTTGATGGTGATCACTTATTCCAGAGCTTTTAGGTGTATTTTTGGGTGTTGTAGAGGAATATAGCTGATATAATGGGTCTGATCAGATGGTAAAAGTTATTTCAAAATTCTGGTGGTTAGGGGCAGATGTATTCAAGCCTTATTGTGATATGTAAATAAATTAGAAAGTAATGGAGATCAGTTAATTTGCATTTTTACACTTTAAAGTGTTAATGCTGTATACATGTGACTGTTTTTGTGCTCCCTAGGCATTTACATTTAGAGATTGATGCGATGACACATTCCCTTAAATTTACAACTTAAAATTCCTTTAGATGGTCTTAAAAATGTCTTTAATGAAGTCTTAAATTTAGCTTCATAAAACCTGCTTTATGAGTTGCAATGCACTGCGTCTAGCTTTTTTTTAGTGAATGGCCTGAATGGCCACAATGATGTAGTTGGAATGTTTCTATATGGTTGCTAGAGTGTTTGGGGTGATTTCTAGGTGGTTGCGTAGCAGAAAAGTCAAAAGACAGACCCTCAATTCTCTATGATATTCTGGTCTCTTGATATGATTTGGGTCCCTCCTTCAAAGACGGTCTATGGGATATCTTAGCTTGTTATCCACTAGGCCATCTGTTTGCTTCGAAAATTAATTGAACACCTCTCATTCAACAAGAGCTGCGTAATTTGAAATCCCTGAACCTAAATGTGAGCAATAGATTACAACGGTGTGGTAACAATAACCAGGGCTGGACTGGGACGAGAAATCGGCCTGGGATCTTACATAGCAACTGGCCCAAATAATGTTGTTGGGGGGGGGTTGCTGTCCTTTTCTGCATATCGTGGCGCCGTTTTTTGGTCCGTTCTGCGTAACGCAACGGATCATTGTAGCTTATCGCGGCCCATTCGGTCCATTTCGCAGACAGTCCCAATGGCCAGTCCTCCCCTGATCGGCCCCAAAGTAAGTTGGCCCACTGGGAAAATGCCCGGTATGCCAGATTACCAGTCCAACCCTGACAATAACTTATAAACATTTAAGACAGACCTATTGTGAGCTCTGAGGTTGTAAATCCATAGTATCTGCATCTATTGAAGCCATCAGTCCACGTTAAATAGTGGAATTCCTGGTGAAGAACTACATTACCCAAGATGCTAGAGAAAGATCCACCAATCAGAGAATCACAGTGAACAAAGCATGCCAAATGAGCTCTGCAGCAACTGTCCCCTCCCATAGCGCACTCAAACTACTTATAACCTTTAATATATTGTTTCTATACCAATAAACAACAACTTTAAACCAAAAGTTTTTTTTTATTTTTATTAATTGGATTGTCATTCGGGCTTGTTAAGGACACAGTCTTGTTCCTTTTGCATTTTTGCCTGAATTTCAAATACATATTTTGCTGTGAATGTTGTGATTCAATTGACTTGTCGCTGGAATCTTATGAGTCTAAGGGGTTTTTCCTTTGCAAGCACCACTAATAATAGGAGAAATAAATACAGACAGGGCAAATAAATAAATAACTGTACAGAAACAATAGTGAAGCAAGAAAATGGGAGAAAGTATTCAGCAAAAAAAGAAAAGCATGGTAGACAGATGAAAATTATGAATCCTTCCAGTGTGTTGACACTTGAATTTATCAATCCAGGGTAGATTACTCCCTCTACGGTCAAGAAAATAAATGTCAGGCCACAAAATGAGCCGACATGAGAATCAGTCAAAGAAGCGTCATAAACAGCCGTTAACTCACCCACAATGGCCGCGACTATCTGCTGCTTTGATCTGCCCCCGGTGATGTCATTCTGAGCTATGCAGACATAACGGCCACTCAGATTGGTCGAGAAGATCTGCAGACTCAGCACGCCACTGCCCGATTGGCCGGCGGTCACTGGCTGGCCGTTCAGTTCCCATGAGAACGAGGCAGTAGGCAAAGAGGTGGACGAACAGGTAAGAAGAACGCCTGCCCGACTGTGCCTCCTTTACCCCAATCCACACTAACCTCTGTGCCCGCTGTCCAGCTTTTGAAAACAAAAGACAAACCCCTTGATGCACCAATTATTCTTGGTACAGACAAAAGTAAAAACAACCCAAATAACAAATAAAATTAACAAACATGTTTTAATGTTTCTTAAAAATAAAATACAATTTTGAGATTTATAATAATATCTAATGATTTTTTTTTATTATTTAGTTTTGAGTTCATCTGTGTGCAAGTGTACTCCTAAAAGTTTACAAACATAACTTTTAGCAGATGTATTTAAAAATCACAACCGGTGTGGCCTGGGTAGCTCAGCGAGTATTGACGTTGACTACCACCCCTAGAGCAGACTACACAGTCTGCGTAGGGCACCAACTCCCTAGGGGTGCACCAGAAAGTCAACTGGCTGCCCTTACTTGCACATTATACGTTATTCAAGGACCCGAAAGCAGGTGCGGAACACAGATGATAGCTTCACGCACATATCACGCAAACCACCCCCCCGTCCACCTAGAACTCTGCGTAGGACATCAATTTGGCCAGCGGCGGCCCTGTGAGTGACTCCAGCCAGGTCTCCTAAGCTACCAAATTGGCCCGGTTGCTAGGGAGGGTAGATTAAAATGGGGTAACCTCCTCATGGTCGCGATTAGTGGTTCTCGCTCTCAATGGGGTGTGTGGTAAGTTGTGAGTGGATGGTGGAGAGTAGCATGAGCCTCCACATGCTGTGAGTCTCCGCGGTGTCATGCACAACGAGTCATGTGATAAGAGGCACGGACTAACCATCTCGGAAGCGGAGGCGACTGAGACTTGTCCTCCGCCACCCAGATTGAGGTGAGTAACCGTGCCACCACAAGGACCTCCTAAGTAGTGGGAATGGGGCATTCCAAAATGGAGAAAAAAGGGGATAAAAAAAAAATCACAACACAGGAAAAAATACTGTTGATTCATCTTGCAATCTTGCGTATCCAAATTTTTGTCCAATAAAGTAAAATGTTTCAATAAAATCTAGTGAACGCTAGTAAATAATGACATCATTTTCATTTTCTGGGGGTAAACTATCCCTTAAAAGACATGTCACCTTTAGTAGCATTGCTAGCAACAATTGTAGCATTGTTCGGACTCACCAAACACCTTGAGCTGAACTGAACGGGTGTTTCCACCAAGTCCAGTGGCAGGAGAAGGTTCCACTTGAGACAGAGAAGTTTCCAGAATCACAGAGCTGGCTGTTATTGATCTTAAGCTGATTGGCTGTGACAGAGATTCTGCCCTGGTACTCTAGGACTGGTATTACAACAGGCTGTCCAATCGCCCACATCGCCAGTGTCATCTGTCCACCATTGGTCCATCTGATGAAGGACGTGTCAGACACGGTCTGCTCTGTAAAGATGGCATCTCTGATGCCACCAATACTGGTGATTTCTCAAACTGAACTGAAACAGGGTCCAGACACACAGCGACCAAAGGCAGACCTGATGGAGAAGAGTTTATAACAACAACTGTATTTGATAAATTCATACAGTGGTGCAAAACAAATATATGGACATTAAAAAAGTCTGAATGTCATTGTATTTAATCACAAAATATTAAACAAAGCAGCATATGCAAAGTAGTGGTGCTCAAGTTTTTCTACTTTTTTGAGAAATTTTTCTCAAGGATTTTAATCAGCAGGTGTCTAGGTGATTTTAAGTGGATGTATACTCTTAATAAATGGCACTTGGTTTGACATTTTTTATATAATCTAATGACATTCATACATTTTTAAGTGTGACTTTTGTGTCCAAATACACTGTAAAATGTATTCCTTAATTAAAAAAAAATATTAGTATGTTGAATTTAACCAAAATGTTGAGTTGATGACATTTTCAAACAAATAGCTCCCATAACTAATGTAATTTAAGTAAAATTACTCAAAATTACTCAATGTTCTGTTAGGCATGCGCACTGGACGGCAATTTCCCCTCCCACGCGCGCAGACGCACATGACTGAGAATTCGACGTTCTTCCTCGGTAAATGCAAGATATTATCTTATAATTTAAACCTCGTTTTCTGCTTTATTTTGTTTTATCCCCTTAATGATCGTTAGATATTTTTTTTGCACTTTGTTGTTTTCATGCTGTTTTGTGTAACGTATTAGTTCATGTTAAAAACGTACACAAACACGTTATTCACTGTGCGTCATTTGAAGGCATTTCTGTTAAAACTAGTCTTTGCCTGCTTCATATCTGTAAAATTAGCTGACTGGTTGCATATTAAATATTTTAGAAATGTGTATTTTTTGATGGGCACGAGTATGGGAATACTGGAATATAGTTATATAACTGATGACTGGTCACGATTATGCGATATGATTTATTACAGAATTTTAAATTAGTTGACAACTCTGTAAAATGGGAAACCTTTGTATATTTGTGATTGTTACGGAATAGTTTTCGGCATCACGCAACATATACCCGGGAGTGCTGTTCGCGCCACTTTTTAGAACGCGGCAACGCAGGAAGACATGGACGCATTCACTCTAGAGCGCGCGCAATCCAGCCTGGTTCTGTTAAAGCAGGGTTCCTCAATATCTGGCCCGCGAGAGACTTGTTCACTCAAAATCATTGACAATTTTACGAGACAAACTTCCAAAGAAAGGTGTAGACACAGAGCACGTAAAAAAATTAAAAATAAAAATAAAATAAAAAAACAATATCACCCCTGTACGTTAGGCGGCGCTGTTACTATTCTACAAGCATTAAATACCAACCAGTCTCCTGCCCAGCTGTCAGTGCTAGAGAATATATCGAACGCTGTTAAAGCATTTATTTACCTAATTTGGCATAACTGTTTCATTGTGCTCTTTCCATGGTGTTAATGCATTCTGAGGAGTATATAATCTGTGTTTTTATGCGAGTGAGATGAGTAAAGAGCGCTGTTGCATAAATATACGTCCTATTTATATTTGCACATGTATTTTGCAACGAGTATATTACAAACGGACTCCCAAAGCCAACTCATGTTTTTCTATTTATATATATTATATAATAACCCTGAAGAAAAAAAAAAAATTAGACATAGTCTAGTATTCATAAGAAAACACTGGCTCACTGACTTTTCTTAATTGATTGATTGCAATACTGTGTTATATTATCATTAAGAACAATAACAATATTAATGCTGATAGGTCTAATAATTGAGTCTGTAATTAGAGACAGTGCAGTTGACTGGCATGGAGGACATGGAGATCCAGATTCTTCATTAAAGGGTTTTTCTTCTTTTTTTCCAGCAGGAAAAGTTGTGTAGTTTTGTGTATCTATATACAAACAAAATGTACATAATTGTTTGAATAAATAAAACAGGCTACTGTTACAGAGAAAAATAACTAATAAAATAATTACAGTTTAATAATAAAAACAACAATGTAGTAGTAATAATAATAGCAGCACAAACACTTTGTCATTACATCAAGGACCGTGGCCATTGACTTTATTGTTGACAGAATTTGGCCCTTGGTGAAAACTAATTAGGGAAACCTGTTTTAAAGTAACTTTTTAATTTGACATTAAAAACGCAACAATGTCAAGCCGGTTGTGGCTAAAAGAGTACGAGTGCTTATTATGATTATTATGGTAGTCTGCAGGCACCAAAATAAAAGGGGTCATTCTGTGGTGCTCTTCAGCAGACCCCATCATAACCACCTCTAGAGTATTATTATCATTATTATTATAATTTATATCTTATTTAAATATAAATTGGCACAAAAAAAACACATGCAGGTTTTTCCAAATTGTAAAGGCATTTTTATCTAATTTATTTACTTTTTTTGGAGTTTGCACAGTGCCTATCCTGCAAATGCTCTGTACCTTGTTTTAGGTCCAGATATAATGTTGTCATGCAGCAGAGAGCTGCAAGAGGTTTAAGTCTTAAGAACAGATTATATTTTAAAGGCATAATTTTATTACTGTGTTGTTCTTAAAGAGTTACAAAAAAGTGTGTTATTTGAACTATAAAAATGGTTCAGTTTACTTAAAGAGAATGTGGAAATTGATTGCATGTAGTATTGTAAGTGTACGCAATTTAAAATGATTTCAGATTTGTATTAATTTAAATGACTTAATAGAGTAATCTTACTAATAAATAATTGGTAAGGTTACTAATTAATTTATCGTAAATTGACAAAAAAAACAATTATGTTAACTTTAAATGTACTATTAAGTTTAATTTAGAATATCAAGTTCACATTACTTACATAGGAACATTAATATAATTCATTCATTTTAGCTAATAAGTTTACTTTGCAAAAAATAAGGCAATCGGTTTCCTTAATTTTTTTTTAAGTAAACTGAACATGTCGAATTTGACAGTGTCATTTTTGGGGCCCCTGGTATGTCATTTATGCAGTTGAAATTGCTTTTGTATGGGTGTGGCATGTGAAGACACACAGTGACGCATTTAATTGTATAAGAACTTAAAATAGTAAAAACATTACACAACAAAACAATACAAATATTCAAACAATGCTCAACTGGGTGTGACCACAGGCTTTTCAAACCTTTGACATTTTTATGCACCAGTGTGTGGTGTTCTGCAATTGGTAATAATTAAAATGTATTTATTGTGAAGCCCTATTTTATGAACTTGTTCTTTATTAAGTAGGGTACTACAGGGCCACCCTTAAGGACATTTATTTTGTTTTGGTTCCAACTGGAAGAAAAAAAGAAAAACACTTCTTATTACCATATACCTAGTATACCGAAAAACACTTCTGTATACTTTTACACACACACACACACACATATATATATATTTAGATCTATAGATGTGTATATATATAAATACTGTATACCTTTACACACACACACACACATATATAAATATATATATATATATATATATATATATATATATATATATACTGTATACTTTTACACACATATATATATATATATATATATATATATATATACTGTATACTTGTACACACAGCATATATTTAGATCTATATATATATATATATACTGTTTACTTGTACACACACATATATATATATTTAGATCTATAGATATATATATATATATATACTGTATACTTGTACACACACGCATATATATATATTTAGATCTATAGATATATATATATATATATATATATCTGTATACTTGTACACACACATATATATATATTTAGATCTATAGTATATATATATATATATACTGTATACTTGTACACACACATATATATATATATATATATATATATATATACTGTATACTTGTACACACACACACATATATATATATATACTGTATACTTGTACACACACATATATATATATTTACTGTATACTTGTACACACACATATATATATTCTGTATACTTGTACACACATATATATATATATACTGTATACTTTTACACACACATATATATATTTATATATATATTTAGATCTATTGATGTGTATATATATAAATACTGTATATCTTTACACACACACACACATATATATATATATATATATACTGTATACTATATAATGTATACTTTACATATATATATATATATACTGTATACTTTTACACACACGCATATATATATATTTAGATCTATATATATATATATATATACTGTTTACTTGTACACACACATATATATATATATTTAGATCTATAGATATATATATATATATATATACTGTATACTTGTACACACACGCATTATATATATATTTAGATCTATAGATATATATATATATACTGTATACTTGTACACACACACACACACATATATATACTGTATACTTGTACACACACACATATATATATTTACTGTGTATTTCTACACACACATATATATATTCTGTATACTTGTACACACGCATATATATATATATTTAGATCTATTGATGTGTATATATATAAATACTGTATATCTTTACACACACACACACACACATATATATATATATATATATATATATATATATACTGTATACTTTTACACACACACACATATATATATATATACTGTATACTTTTACACACACATATATATATATATATATATATATATATATATATATATATATACTGTATATTGTACACACACTGCCAATCACCGGCACTAGATTTGGGCACATCAAGCATGCTACATGCTTATCACTGACTTTGACGAGATTAACCCCTTAGGTATCAAAATTTGGTACCGCTAAATTCGGTCTGTGCCTAAAACGTATCGAACTCGATACCCAGCCCTAAAAATAATTTATTACTGTACTCCTATAATTGATTATACTGTAATAATCTCACCTGTAGTAAGCTCATATATCCTCTGGGGAAGTTACTACAACCTTTAAAATGAGAAAATATCATGTTGGTGAATTTTAGTGATTTTATTTTTTTCTAAAATAATTGATTAATGTACTTGTGTAGTTGATGATACTGTAATGATCTCACCTGTAGTAAGTTCATATATCATCTAGGAAGTCACTACAGCCTTTAGAATGATAAAATATCACAAATATTGCATCAAGCCCGGTAAAATGTAGCCAAACTTTTGATATTTTCCACATCTGTCACATGTATGGGGTTTGAGACACATACACACTACAGCCTCATGTTTGAGCCGCCTAACTGGTGTAAACTGATGTTTGTCATTGATGCCTAAACACAGCCAATCGCCGGCACTAGATTTGGGCACATCAAGCATGCTACATGCTTATCACTGACTTTGACGAGATTAACCCCTTAGGTATCAAAATTTGGTACCGCTAAATTCGGTCTGTGCCTAAAATGTATCAAACTCGATACCCAGCCCTAAAAATGATTTATTACTGTACTCCTATAATTGATTATACTGTAATAATCTCACTTGTAGTAAGTTCATATATCCTCTGGGGAAGTTACTACAACCTATAAAATGAGAAAAGCCCGGTAAAATGTAGCCAAACTTTTGATATTTTCCACATCTGTCACATGTATGGGGTTTGAGACGCATACACACTACAGCCTCACGTTTGAGCCGCCTAACTGGTGTAAACTGATGTTTGTCATTGATTCTTTCTAAAATAATTGATTAATGTACTTATGTAGTTGATGATACTGTAATGATCTCACATGTAGTAAGTTCATATATCATCTAGGAGTCACTACAGCCTTTAGAATGATAAAATATAATTTTAGTGATTGTTTTCTAAAATAATTGATTACTGTACTTATATAGTTTATCATACTTTAATATTTTACCTGTAGTACGTTTATATATATCCTCTAGGAATATACTACAGCCTTTAAAATTAGGAAATATAATTTTAGTGAATATGTTTTCTAAAATAATTTAGTATTGTACTATAATTGATTATACTGTAATGATCTCACCTGTAGTCAGTTCATATATCCTCTGGGAAGTTATTAGAACATTCTGAATGTGAAAATGTATTTTACTGTTTTTCTTTTTCATGTATAACTTGCACGTGAATTGAATGTATGAGTGGACATCTCCTGTGTTTTGTCGTAGTGAGTGGAGTTTTCAGACGGTCCCTTACATCTGCGAAACGTCAAACTATTTTTTCCGCGGTTAATTAGTCCGGCTCGTTTTGATGAAAATGAGGTTGTAGCTCGTTGTCTGCAATACTACGGTTGGAAAGAGGTGTCGTTTGTATTTTAACAAACATGTTGCTGTAATTGGTTATTGATCCGGGACGTTCGAATCTGTGAATTTCCAAGTTTACCGGGCTACAAACCTGTTTGTCTGACGTGAGTGAACGAGTTAACCATTAGTAATCTCTTTATTTTCATTTTTTTTGCACTTATCTCTAATTTTTCAGAATTGACAGGTGATGGGAGTATGGAGACAGGTGTGGATTCTGTGTTTCATGATCACTATGAGTAAGTTGTGTGACGTTATTGAATCTATAAACGCTATAGAAAATACACACACGTGCACATGCCATTTTATTTTCTTCAAATAATTTAATTTTAAAATGTTCATTTATATTTCCATCACTTGGCTGGACAGCAAAGAAAAGTTTTTGTCCATAAACATTGAAAATGAACAAACAAATATATATATATTTCAAATTGGGTAATCTCTTGAGGATCCTTGATTATGCAGCTAATTAGGACCCCAACAGGAAGTATTATGACATTTTTAATCTTGTATTATCAAAAAAAGTTTTTTTATGTTTATGTGGAGCAACTTCAATGTTAATGTATTCAATCCTTCTGTGTGATGCCTCCTCCACATAATAGAAAGACATTTCCAGCATAAATAATATAAAAACAATTAGAAAAGGCTTTACTAGATGTAATATTTGTACTTTTATTGTATTCGTTTGCCACACTGGAGGGCAATTTGCATGAACAATTAAAAGCAAAATGTTAATTTAAAAAAGTGTAAACCAAACTGTACTCTTCCCCCTATATGAAGTTAAAAAAAAAAGTTAGTCTATTTGTCATCTACCCAGATACTGATCATATTTTACTAACTGTCAACAGTCCCGGTTTCTCTTCATGGAAGAATATCTGTAAACTTTAAAACTGGGCAGCCCCTCTATGTAGCGCTGAAAAACACTCTGGTTTTGGAGGCTGTATTTCACAAGGAGCCGGAAGATAAGATAGACATTGTGTCTTGGGACCGTGAGAGAGGACAGGAGAGTGTCAGAATATCAGGGACCACCCAAGACCAAAGGATATCTTTTCAGAAGGATGATACACTTCTGCGGATCACAAATATTTCAGAACATGACTTTGGCATCTACAAGGTTACAGTCACAGACAGTAATGGAGAACAACAGCACAACTCAATAGAAGTGCGCATGATGGGTATGTAAGGATGGGTATTTCAGCTTTAACTATGCAAATGTTACTATCTGATTGACCTTTATACCAGCTGCTTTGCATATTTTCTGTGCATGCAGACCCAAAGTTACATTTAAAGTTTGCACACCAAGAATGCAAAAAAACTAGATTAGCAGGATTCATGTGTTGCAGTGTTACATGCCAAACTCCATTTAAACCGCATTTTACACATTCTTTCATAATTATTATGCCTGCAACTTTTATGATGTCGTAAAGCACGACTATCTGGATTTCTTCATTGTGATATTGGCGGGTGTGGCTCATGTGGTAGAGCGGGTTGGCCACTAATCACAGGGTTGGTGGTTCGATTCCTGGCCCACATGATTCCACATGCCGAAGTGTCCTTTGGCAAGACACTGAACCCCAAGTTGCTCCCAATGGCAGGCTAGCATCTTGCATGGCAGCTCTGCCGTCATTGGTGTGTGAGTGATTGGTGAATGAGTCACAGTGTAAAGTGCTTTGAAAACCGCTATGGTTAAAGTGCTATATACAATATCTCACAAAAGTGAGTACACCCCTCACATTTTTGTAAATATTATATCTTTTCATGTGACAACACTGTAGCAAAGTGGAATTTCTTCAATGTAAAGTAGTGAGTGTACAGCTTGTATAACAGTGTAAATTTGCTGTCCCCTCAAAATAACTCAACACACAGCCATTAATGTCTAAACCACTGGCAACAAAAGTGAGTACACCCCTAGGTGAAAATGTCCAAATTGGGCCCAATTAGCCATTTTCCCTCCCCGCTGTCATGTGACTCGTTAGTGTTACAAGGTCTCAGGTGTGAATGGGGAGCAGGTGTGTTAAATTTGGTGTCATCGCTCTCACACTCCCTCATACTGGTCACTGGAAGTTCAACATGGCACCTCATGGCAAAGAACTCTCTGAGGATCTGAAAAAAAAAATTGTTTTGCTCTACATAAAGATGGCCTAGGCTATAAGAAGATTGCCAAGACCCTTACACTGAGCTGCAGCAGGGTGGCCAAGACCATACAGCGGTTTAACAGGACAGGTTCCACTCAGAACAGGCCTCGCCATGGTCGACCAAAGAAGTTGAGTGCACGTGCTCAGCGTCATATCCAGAGGTTGTCTTTGGGAAATAGACCATACGCCGCACACTGCATCAAATTGGTCTGCATGGCAGTCATTCCAGAAGGAAGCCTCTTCTAAAGATGATGCACAAGAAAGCCCACAATCAGTTTGCTGAAGACAAGCAGACTAAGGACATGGATTACTGGAACCATGTCCTGTGGTCTGATGAGACCAAGATAAACTTATTTGGTTCAGATGGTGTCAAGCGTGTGTGGCGGAAGCCAGGTGAGGAGTACAAAGACAACTGTGTCTTGCCTACAGTCAAGCATAGTGGTGGGAGTGTCATGTTCTGGGGCTGCATGAGTGCTGCCGACACCGGGGAGCTACAGTTCATTGAGGGAACCATGAATGCCAACATGTACTGTGACATACTGAAGCAGAGCATGATCCCCTCCCTTTGGAGACTGGGCCGCAGGGCAGTATTCCAGCATGTTAACGACCCCAAACACACCTCCAAGACAACCACTTGCTAAAGAAGCTGAGGGTGAAGGTGATGGACTGGCCAAGCATGTCTCCAGACCTAAACCCTATTGAGCATCTGTGGGGCATCCTCAAATGGAAGGTGGAGGAGCACAAGGTCTCTAACATCCACCAGCTCCATGATGTCATCATGGAATAGGACTCCAGTGGCAACCTGTGAAGCTCTGGTGAACTCCATGCCCAAGAGATTTAAAACAGTGCTGGAAAAAAATGGTGGCCACACAAAATATTGACACTTTGGGCCCAATTTGGACATTTTCACCTAGTGGTGTACTCCCTTTTGTTGCCAGCGGTTTAGACATTAATGGATGTGTGTTGAGTTATTTTGAGGAGACAGCAAATTTACACTGTTATACAAGCTGTACACTCACTACTTTACATTGTAGCAAAGTGTCATTTCTTCAGTGTTGTCACATGAAAAGATATTTACAAAAATGTGAGGGGTGTACTCACTTTTGTGAGATAATGTAAGTGCCGACCATTTACCATTTTTTTACCACTGGTCAAAAAAATGTGTATATAATGATTGCCAAAGCGTATACAATCTCTCTGATTTGCATTTAGCGTTTATTTTGTGGCAATGAGCAAAATAAATAGGTTAATGGACATGTTATGCATTAACAAACCAATAATTTCCTTATCTTCTTTTAGAGAAACCTCCAAAGGTGTCCATTACACATATGTTAGAGTGTGTTGTGGATACAAACAATGTGGTGCAGTGGGATACTCCTCAGTTCTCATGGTTTGTGGATGGTGTTGCGGTAACCAGTCAAACAGCCCTGTTAGCAGATGGCAGGAAACTCAACATCTCAGAGGTCAAAGGAGATAACTACACCTGTGTCATCCAAAGCAGTCTTGGAAAAGTGACAACACATTATGAAACATCTAAAGGTACTTTAAAACTTCACAAACACATGTTTTTCACAAAACCTGTCATAGATAGATAGATAGATAGATAGATAGATAGATAGATAGATAGATAGATAGATAGATAGATAGACAGACAGAAGGAGTGACAGACAGATAAAATGACAGAACAATAGATAGTGTGACAGATATAGAAAGACGGATGGATAGACAGAAAGACAGACAGGTAGAATGACAGAACAATGGATGGATGGATAGACTGTGTATGACAGAACGCTAGACAGGTGGATGGACGGACGGACGGACAGAGACAGATAGAATGTCAGAACGATAGATTGTCAGACAGATCTAGAAAGACAGATAAAAAGACAGACAGACAGGCAGCTATAGAATGGCAGACAGACGGACGGAGATGGATAGATAGAATGACAGAAGAATATAGAGATAGATGGACGGACAGACGGCATACAGAGACAGATAGAATGACAATGATAGTCAGACAGACAGATATAGAACGGTAGATGGATGATGATAGACAGACAGACAGACAGAACAAAAGACAGATGGATGGATGGACGGACACTAGGGCTGGGATAAACGATTAATCTAGCGATTTATTTTTTCGATGCATCGATTAATCTAACGATTCATATATTTTTTCAGTCCGATTCGATTTCGATTAATCGACTTGTGACAACACCGGTAATACCGGTTTCATCGGGGGTGGGGGTGTATAAAATGTAATGCCGGGAGTTTGATTGACTGGCGATCTGATCAATCAATCATAATACGCCATTTTTGTCCGACAAAATAGTCAGGAGAGAGAAGATTAACGTCGGTGGATTTGAATTTGAATAATGAATTGTAGGCTACTGTACTGACATCTTTCCGCGGTTAAAACAACAGTCCTTCTGATGTAGGCTTACATTCATGTTTAGCCTATTTGATGCTATAAATTAACCAAGGAAAAGATGATCGGTTCACGAGCAGCTTTAACTGAGGCAATCTGTCTCGACACATTAAAGAGCCACATAACAGTAGGCCTATTTATGGTTGAATTTTCTTTGAATGACCAAATTTGAAAGTTGAGACTTTATTAAATGTTACCTGCTCGGTCCTGTCTGTCAGCGCGTTGTCAGTGTCCTCTATGTATTTTTCACGACATTCATAGCTATAAGCGCATTATTAATAGCTATAAGCGAACACTTTAGGTGTCGACAACGTATTATAGCCTACTCCAACATCGAGTGCAAAGTGGGGAGTTGAAAAAAAACTTACAGTGCTCTGTCATCTGCAGCTGCTCCCGGGTGGCGCCTCTTCAGATGCTGGTGCATTGCCGTGGTGCTAGAATGAAAGGCCATCTCCATTTTGCAAAGACGACATATCACGGAATTGTTTCCTTTTAAATTAAAGAATTCCCATACTTTAGAGGAACGAGTGCATGCCTCGCCTTGCACTTCTGATAGTCTGAGGAGCCACTCGTGTTGCTACTACTCGCCGGCGCCGCCATCTTTGTTTTGGGTCCGACAAATCGATGCGCATATTTTGTGTCGACATATCGACGCGTTGTCCCAGCCCTAACGGACAGACAGCAGGAATGATAGAACGATAGATAGACAGACAGATATAGAACGACAGACAGACAGATGGCTGTATAGATAGAATGACAGATGGATGGACAGACAGATAGAATGACACATAGACAGACAGATGGATAGAATTACAGAACGATAGACCGATGGATGGACAGACAGATAGAACGATAGATAGTTAGTCAGACAGACAGATATAGAACGACAGACAGACAGATGGATGGACAGACAGATAGAATGACAGAACGATAGATAGTCAGACAGACCGATATATGGCAGATGGACGGATATAGATAGATAGACAGGCAGACAGATAGAATGACAACGATGGATGGACAGACAGAGAATCAGATACAATGAGAGAACGACAGACAGACAGACATAGATAGATAGATAGACAGATAATATTTTTAAATAAATAATTCTTGCTACATAAACATGTCATGAACACTTTAGAGATGTTCTAACATAATTAAAAAGTATATTGCAATTCAGTTAATATAGCATGGTCATATTTCTGTGTCTAATTAAAAAGGGACAATTTTTCCCAATATTTGTGTCAGCCATGTATTTTTATACAACATGCCTGCAAACAATTTTAAATAAATTGTATTTATCGGGTCAAGGAAGGGATGCTCAATTTGTTTTTATTTTTTTTTGCCATATCTATGATGTCATTCAAAAACACATTCAAAATTCACTGCTATAATGAAAATGATTACAGTTTCTGAGCTCAAAGTTATTTTGATATTATTTTCTGTCAAAGTAAAATATTTATAAGTGTTGAAACTGTCCAGAGACAGTAAAAAAAAAATAACATTATAAAAAAAAAAAAAGTAGTAGTTTATAATTTCTTAAATTAAGCAGTGAAACAAATGCTGCTTATGTAGAGTGTTCTGGTCCCTTAAAGGGATATCGATCCATCCATCCATCCTTCTTCAACCGCTTATCCGAAGTCGGGTCGCGGGGGCAGCTGCTCCAGCAGGGGGCCCTAAACTTCCCTATCCTGAGCCACATTAACCAGCTCTGACTGGGGGACCCCAAGGCGTTTCCAGGCCAGTGTGGAGATGTAATCTCTCCACCTAATCCTGGGTCTTCCCCGAGGCCTCCTCCCAGCTGGACGTGCCTGAAACACCTCCCTAGGGATGCGGCCAGGGGGCATCCTTACCAGATGCCCAAACCACCTCAACTGGCTCCTTTTGACGCAAAGGAGCAGCGGCTCTACTCCGAGCTCCTCACGGATGACTGAGCTCCTCACCCTATCTCTAAGGGAGAAGCCCGCCACCCTTCTGAGGAAGCCCATTTCGGCCGCTTGTACTCACTTGTATCCCTTGTACCTTAAATGGATAGTTCACCCAAAAATGTAAATTCTCTCTTTCTTCAGCAGAACACAAATGAAGGTCCTTATAATGCAACGGAATGTTGATCAGACTTTTTGTTGCTCCATAAATGACATGAAGGAAACATTCAATTAATCCATAACTTGTGTTCTGCAGAAGAAAGTGATGAGGGTGAGTAAATGAAGATTTTTGTGTGAACTATCCCTTTAAGAGGTTTCATTTTGCTTAGGATGCTGCCTTGTGTGACAGTAAAAGCTCACTAGGAACTGAACAGATTTCTTATATTTTGATTCTAATAATGTCAGCATGTCTAAAGCTTGTTTGTGACTGCTGTGTATTGTGTGTTTGTCCTCAGAAACTCCGACTCCTCCCAACTCTTTGCCCTGTTGTAAGGGACTGATTGTGACTGGAGTTACATTAGCAGCACTTTTCGTAATTTGGTAAGACCTCTTCATGTTCTAACGAAGACTCATTATACACAAAGATGTTGGTGGCGAAAATTAAAAGCGACATAGTCAATATTAAAATCATTTTATTTGGCCATTATTATGTGCATTTATAGACTAGTTTCTCAATCCTGAGAATGGTAAGACAGTGATGTTTTTAATAGTTTAATCTCTGATTTAAACTTCAGTATCAAAAATGGCCTGAGACGTTTGTAAGTTGGATTAATTTTCGTGAATCAGTTCTGACTGTTTCAATGAATCGATTCAGAACTTGTGATTCAGCTGTTTGTTTGCATCCTCTCACAAAAATATGCAGATTTTTCAAATATTAAAATGTTTGGTAAAAATGTGCATATACAGTAGTGTGCAGGTATAAATGGCTGTTTTTATGTGAAAAGCAGCGTGGGAAATATGCTTTGATTTATATTTTTACAGTATTCCACTTGTATTACATTTTGAATATACTTTGCAATGATGGCTGATTGTTTGAAAATGAAAATTCTGTCATCATTTACTCACCCTCATGTTGCTACAAACCCAAATTACATTCTTCCGCAGAACACACAAAGTGAATGTTCAGTTTCAAGCTGCGTTCACACTGCCAGCGTCACAAAACGACTTAATCTCGTTAATTTTCAATGAGAGCTGCGACTTCCGGTGACATGAGCGACGGCGACCATTGGTGACCGGATGTGGGCGTGTCCAGCGATGCAACAAAGCTGAGAAATGTTTAAATTTATGCAAATGAAGAGCGACTTTCGGGAGCGACAGCCAATACGAGAGAAGATGGTAGAGCTCCCCGTGATCCTAATGTTAGAATAATAATATTATTTGTAAAGAAACAGTGCTGTTTAGACTCTCCATACACACTACTAGCGACCTAACCACCAGCCACTGGCGACATGCAATGACAAAGTAGATGGCCGTGTGAACGCAGCTTCAGTCACCTTTCACTACTTTTGAATGGAAAAAAATCCGTCCCTAATATTCTGCTTAAAGCCACATACACATTTACCTTCACGTGGTAAAATACTGCAGGCGAAATACAGTCATCTCAATGGGAATTTGTGCGAAGAATTTCCTCTCGCAGATTTCGCTTATAGTTCAAATTTCGTGAACTTTTAATAGGCGAACTTGCCACGTTACATGTATGCATTTGGCAGACGCTTTTATCCAAAGCGACTTACAGTGCACTTATTACAGGGACAATCCCCCCGGAGCAACCTGGAGTTAAGTGCCTTGCTCAAGGACACAATGGTGGTGGCCATGGGGATCCAACCAGCAACCTTCTGATTACCAGTTATGTGCTTTAACCCACTACGCCGCCACCACTCCTAGTTAATAAGAAGTTTCTTGGATAGGAAGTGACCTCTGTGTGGGGGGTGCTTCGTACACCGCTACAATACTCACAGAGGACAAGGATATCATTTTAATGGTGCATTTCCTTTTAACTTCACTGTCCCAAAAAGTGCAGCATTAAAAAGAGGCTGTTTGGCAATTACGTTTTTTCGCTGATTTCACACATGCTCAACATCCGCCCATGTGTTCTTCGCCCGTGGAATTTCACCATGCAAAGGAAAATGCGAATGCGCCTTATCAGCTCAAGATTGTAATGTGTTTTTGGAGCAACATGAGGGTGAGCACATGTACTAAAAGTACTACGGTTTTAAGCCAAAAGGTAAAAAATTTGAGATATAGTCTGTTTAGCTTTATATACCCCTGCTTGTGTACTAACAGTCATTGTTACATACACTTTTTATTTCAGTGTAATTTTGTTGAAGAGAAGCAGAAATTGGCCTTTGTAGGTGCCGACAGATGTGAGCGAGTTGGCTGGGCCTAATGGAGTACTTATGTTACATTTTAAGATTTTATTTCATTTTTATTTATTTTATTTTCACTTAACATGTAAACGTTAAGATTTTATGAGAACAAGCATAAGTTATGTTGCTAATAAAATGTATTTATTTTGTGAAAGAAAATATTATGTTGTGTACCTCAGTTAACCTGAATCATATGCAGACGCTGGTGTTCAAGTTTCTAAAGAGAATAAAAGTTTAAAACTAAACTAGTATTGAGTGCGTGATTCACACCACAATGGGTGGTGATGGAGAGGGACAATCATTTATGGTGCAACCTGGAAACATCAGGAAATGTAAGGGTTAGCCCAACAACATTTAATCAGCTAAAAATTGCACTTTGAGCCATCTAATAAATGATTTTATTTGTTTTGGGGATGTTGTATGTATTCTAAAAATAGTAATGATATTTACATAAACATTAATTTTCCATCTACATTAGTTTAATACAATCCTCTGACCGAAGCAACACCCCGTTCGCAGATATTATAGAGGAATTAACCCTTGGTTGTCTCACAAATTAGATTAGGAAAAGTCATGAAGTATTAACCTGGGCTCTGTTTCAACAAACACCTCAAAGCTGATGTGTGTTCAAATGTTTACTTGAATTCTAGTTTTATAAGTAAGACATTTATAATTCAATTTCACTTAAACATGTAACGCGTTGGATCTGTGGTGCTATAAATGCATTACTAGTAGGGATTTTCTTAACTTAAGGGGTTTGTTGCACCTGGCTGCTGCCTACATTTCAAGGGGTGTTCACAGAGGATGTGTTCTTGCATTCAAAGCAGCTAGACTGAATTGAACTGAAAGCAGGGGTCTCCTGACATGTTTTTCAAAAGTTGAGTTCCTTTTAAAGGTATCTGTCTTAAAAACGTGATGCTCTAATTGCATAAGAAAAACCACAAGATGTGTCACAATAGTCTTAAGACATTTGTCTGGCACATGTTTACACTGATACAGAAGAAGGGAAAAAAAGAGCTTGTATTGTGTAAATGAACCTTACGTTTTTTTTTAGCTATTAAAATGGCTTTTGCATCTCAGAGTAGTTTGCTGCCCGTAAAATGCCAACAAATACCAAATTCCAACATCTTAACTCTTTTGACATGTAAAATGACAGTTGTGTTCACCAACATTTAGAAATCCAAAAAGTTCAGTTTTAGATTGTGTTTGCTGAGGCAGTGTGAACTTTCAGACCCCAAACAAAACCGTTAAAACATAATATATATATATATATATATATATTATACTATTATCCTACAATCATAAACAAATAGAAAAGTCATGAAATGTCATTGGTCAAAAGGTGTGGGAGGGTTTTGGCACAGAAGGCAAGAGAGAATGGTGGCTTTTCAGCAGAGGAAATGCAAAGAGGAAATTGGCCCACTTGAAAACAAGGTGACGCCTAAAGACCTCACTTTGTTAACCCGACTCGCTGAGCAAAAAAGGGAACACAACTGGAGAACGTTTTCTGTTGGAGCTTTGGTCTATTTTAATAAATTTTCTGGACATAACGTCTCTTTAAGGAAGTTTTAAGTGGTAAGTTATATACACGTCTGCTCTGGCTTCAATGAAAACAAACAAATTATGTGGCTCATAAAGATACAGACAGTGTCTATAATGTGTGTGTATGTGACCTTTAGTCGCAAGAACTGTTTTTCGCATATCAGTCTTGCAGCTTGTCTTCTTCATGCAGGTGACATGGAACTGCAAATAGTGCATTTTATTCGGACTGTCCTACTTATACAAATCTGCTGTGAGTTCCCATTCTTAAAGTTATTCATAAATGTTTCATTTGTCCAGGGAAGTCATTTAATCACACATCCTGTGTTTCTATGAGCATGTTTATGTTTAATTACACAGCTTTTTGGGATACTTTATTCTCATTGGTCAGTCGCAGCATTCTGTTGTCAGATATTTTTGTATGCATGCAAAACTGTATAATAATGCCTATTTCCGTCATGTCGAATAAAATAAATGAACTCAATATAATGAGAAGATTTATCAAAATAATGAAATGGCGTGTCAAAATAATGAGATAATGTGTCAATGAGATAGACATCCTGTCATTATTTTCACATGCTAAGTATTGAGATAATATCTCAAAATAATGACTTGTTTAATGGATTTTATTATTTTTGTATTATTTATTATTTTTCATTTCACATGTTGGAAATGGGCTTCTATGTATCAAATTGACAAGTGTCAATGATATAGTGTGTGAAAATAATGAGATAATGTGTCAAAATAATGAGATGTTTCAATGAGATAGCGTGTCAAAATAATGAGATAATGTGTCAAAATAATGAGATAATGTGTCAAAATATTGAGATAATGTGTCAATGAGAGAGCGTGTCAAAATAATGAGATAATGTTTCAATGAGAGAGCGTGTCAAAATAATGAGATAATGTGTCAATGAGAGAGCGTGTCAAAATAATGAGATAATGTTTCAATGAGAGAGCGTGTCAAAATAATGAGATAATGTTTCAATGAGAGAGCGTGTCAAAATAATGAGATAATGTTTCAATGAGAGAGTGTCAAAATAATGAGATAATGTGTCAATGAGAGAGTGTGTCAAAATAATGAGATAATGTGTCAAAATAATGAGATAATGTGTCAAAATAATGAGATAATGTGTCAAAATAATGAGATAATGTTTCAATGAGAGAGTGTGTCAAAATAATGAGATAATGTGTCAATGAGAGAGCGTGTCAAAATAATGAGATAATGTGTCAAAATAATGAGATAATGTGTCAAAATATTGAGATAATGTGTCAATGAGAGAGCGTGTCAAAATAATGAGATAATGTTTCAATGAGAGAGCGTGTCAAAATAATGAGATAATGTGTCAATGAGAGAGCGTGTCAAAATAATGAGATAATGTTTCAATGAGAGAGCGTGTCAAAATAATGAGATAATGTTTCAATGAGAGAGCGTGTCAAAATAATGAGATAATGTGTCAAAATAATGAGATAATGTGTCAATGAGAGAGCGTGTCAAAATAATGAGATAATGTGTAAAAATAATGAGATAATGTGTCAAAATAATGAGATAATGTGTCAATGAGAGAGCGTGTCAAAATAATGAGATAATGTGTAAAAATAATGAGATAATGTGTCAATGAGATAGCGTGTTAAAATAATGACATAATGTGTCAATGATATAGTGTTAAAATAATGAGATAATGTGTCAAAATAATGTATCAAAATAATGAGATAATGTGTCAAAATATTGAGATAATGTGTCACTGAGATAGCGTGTCAAAATAATGAGATAATGTGTCAAAATAATGAGATAATGTGTCAATGAGAGAGCTTGTCAAAATAATAAGATAATGTGTCAATGAGATAGCGTGTTAAAATAATGACATAATGTGTCAATGATATAGTGTCAAAATAATGAGATAATGTGTCAAAATAATGAGATAATGTGTCAATGATATAGTGTTAAAATAATGACATAATGTGTCAATGATATAGTGTCAAAATAATGAGATAATGTGTCAATGATATAGTGTTAAAATAATGAGATAATGTGTCAAAATAATGTGTCAAAATAATGAGATAATGTGTCAAAATATTGAGATAATGTGTCACTGAGATAGCGTGTCAAAATAATGAGAAAATGTGTCAATCAGATAGCGTGTCAAAATAATGAGAAAATGTGTCAAAATAATGAGATAATGTGTCACTGAGGTAGCGTGTCAAAATAATGAGATAATGTGTCAAAATATTGAGATAATGTGTCAAAATAATGAGATAATGTGTCACTGAGATAGCGTGTCAAAATAATGAGATAATGTGTCAAAATAATGAGATAATGTGTCAAAATAATGATAATGTGTCAAAATAATGATAATGTGTCAAAATAATGAGATAATGTGTCACTGAGATAGCGTGTCAAAATAATGAGATAATGTGTCAAAATAATGAGATAATGTGTCAAAATAATGAGATAATGTGTCAATGAGATAGCGCGTCAAAATAATGAGATAATGTGTCAAAATAATGAGATAATGTGTCAAAATAATGAGATAATGTGTCAATGAGAGAGCGTGTCAAAATAATGAGATAATGGGTCAATGATATAGTGTTAAAATAATGAGATAATGTGTCAAAATAATGAGATAATATGTCAATGATATAGTGTTAAAATAATGAGATAATGTGTCAAAATAATGAGATAATGTGTCAAAATAATGAGATAATATGTCAATGATATAGTGTTAAAATAATGAGATAATGTGTCAATGATATAGCGTGTCAAAATAATGAGATAATGTGTCAAAATAATGAGATAATGTGTCAATGAGATAGCGTGTTAAAATAATGACATAATGTGTCAATGATATAGTGTTAAAATAATGAGATAATGTGTCAAAATAATGTATCAAAATAATGAGATAATGTGTCAAAATATTGAGATAATGTGTCACTGAGATAGCGTGTCAAAATAATGAGATAATGTGTCAAAATAATGAGATAATGTGTCAATGAGATAGCGTGTTAAAATAATGACATAATGTGTCAATGATATAGTGTCAAAATAATGAGATAATGTGTCAAAATAATGAGATAATGTGTCAATGATATAGTGTTAAAATAATGACATAATGTGTCAATGATATAGTGTCAAAATAATGAGATAGCGTGTCAAAATAATGAGATAATGTGTCAATGATATAGTGTTAAAATAATGAGATAATGTGTCAAAATAATGTGTCAAAATAATGAGATAATGTGTCAAAATATTGAGATAATGTGTCACTGAGATAGCGTGTCAAAATAATGAGAAAATGTGTCAATCAGATAGCGTGTCAAAATAATGAGATAATGTGTCACTGAGGTAGCGTGTCAAAATAATGAGATAATGTGTCAAAATATTGAGATAATGTGTCAAAATAATGAGATAATGTGTCACTGAGATAGCGTGTCAAAATAATGAGATAATGTGTCAATCAGATAGCGTGTCAAAATAATGAGAAAATGTGTCAAAATAATGAGATAATGTGTCACTGAGGTAGCGTGTCAAAATAATGAGATAATGTGTCAAAATAATGATAATGTGTCAAAATAATGAAATAATGTGTCACTGAGATAGCGTGTCAAAATAATGAGATAATGTGTCAAAATAATGAGGTAATGTGTCAAAATAATGAGATAATGTGTCAATGAGATAGCGCGTCAAAATAATGAGATAATGTGTCAAAATAATGAGATAATGTGTCAATGAGAGAGCGTGTCAAAATAATGAGATAATGTGTCAATGATATAGTGTTAAAATAATGAGATAATGTGTCAAAATAATGAGATAATATGTCAATGATATAGTGTTAAAATAATGAGATAATGTGTCAAAATAATGAGATAATGTGTCAAAATAATGAGATAATATGTCAATGATATAGTGTTAAAATAATGAGATAATGTGTCAATGATATAGCGTGTCAAAATAATGAGATAATGTGTCAAAATAATGAGATAATGTGTCAATGATATAGCGTGTCAAAATAATGAGATAATGTGTCAAAATAATGAGATAATATGTCAATGATATAGTGTCAAAATAATGAGATAATATGTCAATGATATAGTGTTAAAATAATGAGATAATGTGTCAAAATAATGAGATAATGTGTCAAAATAATGAGATATGTCAATGATATAGTGTTAAAATAATGAGATAATGTGTCAAAATAATGAGATAATGTGTCAATGAGATAGTGTCAAAATAATGAGATAGCGTGTCAAAATAATGAGATAATATGTCAATGATATAGTGTTAAAATAATGAGATAATATGTCAATGATATAGTGTTAAAATAATGAGATAATGTGTCAATGATATAGTGTTAAAATAATGACATAATGTGTCAATGAGATAGCGTGTCAAAATAATGAGATAATGTGTCAATGAGATAGCGTGTTAAAATAATGACATAATGTGTCAATGAGATAGCGTGTCAAAATAATGAGATAATGTGTCAAAATAATGAGATAGCGTGTCAAAATAATGAGATAATGTGTCAAAATAATGATAGCGTGTCATAATGAGATAATGTGTCAATCAGATAGCGTGTTAAAATAATGACATAATGTGTCAAAATAATGAGATAATGTGTCAAAATAATGATAGCGTGTCATAATGAGATAATGTGTCAATCAGATAGCGTGTCAAAATAATGACATAATGTGTCAAAATAATGAGATAATGTGTCAAAATAATGAGATAATGTGTCAATGAGATAGCGTGTCAAAATAATGACATAATGTGTCAAAATAATGAGATAATGTGTCAATCAGATAGCGTGTCAAAATAATGACATAATGTGTCAAAATAATGAGATAATGTGTCAAAATAATGAGATAATGTGTCAATGAGATAGCGTGTCAAAATAATGACATAATGTGTCAAAATAATGACATAATGTGTCAAAATAATGAGATAATGTGTCAATCAGATAGCGTGTCAAAATAATGAGATAATGTGTCACTGAGATAGCGTGTCAAAATAATGAGAAAATGTGTCAAAATAATGAGATAATGTGTCACTGAGATAGCGTGTCAAAATAATGAGATAATGTGTCACTGAGATAGCGTGTCAAAATAATGAGATAATGTGTCAAAATAGTGAGATAATGTGTCAATGAGATAGCGTGTCAAAATAATGAGATAATGTGTCAAAATAATGATAATGTGTCAAAATAATGAGATAATGTGTCACTGAGATAGCGTGTCAAAATAATGAAATAATGTGTCAGTGAGATAGCATGTCAAAATAATGAGATAATGTGTCAAAATAATGAGATGTGTCAAAATAATAAGATAATGTGTCAATGAGAGAGCGTGTCAAAATAATGAGATAATGTGTCAATGATATAGTGTTAAAATAATGAGATAATGTGTCAAAATAATGAGATAATATGTCAATGATATAGTGTTAAAATAATGAGATAATGTGTCAAAATAATGAGATAATGTGTCAAAATAATGAGATAATGTGTTAAAATAATGAGATAATGTGTCAATGATATAGCGTGTCAAAATAATGAGATAATGTGTCAAAATAATGAGATAATGTGTCAATGATATAGCGTGTCAAAATAATGAGATAATGTTTCAAAATAATGAGATAATATGTCAATGATATAGTGTTAAAATAATGAGATAATGTGTCAAAATAATGAGATAGCGTGTCAAAATAATGAGATAATGTTTCAAAATAATGAGATAATATGTCAATGATATAGTGTTAAAATAATGAGATAATGTGTCAATGATATATTGTTAAAATAATGTGATAATGTGTCAATGATATAGCATGTCAAAATAATGAGATAATGTGTCAATGATATAGTGTTAAAATAATGACATAATGTGTCAATGAGATAGCGTGTCAAAATAATGAGATAATGTGTCAATGAGATAGCGTGTTAAAATAATGACATAATGTGTCAATGAGATAGCGTGTCAAAATAATGAGATAATGTGTCAAAATAATGAGATAGCGTGTCAAAATAATGAGATAATGTGTCAATGAGATAGCGTGTTAAAATAATGACATAATGTGTCAAAATAATGAGATAATGTGTCAAAATAATGAGATAATGTGTCAATGATATAGCGTGTCAAAATAATGACATAACGTGTCAAAATAATGAGATAATGTGTCAATCAGATAGTGTGTCATAATAATGAGATAATGTGTCAATGAGATAGCGTGTCAAAATAATGACATAACGTGTCAAAATAATGAGATAATGTGTCAATCAGATAGTGTGTCATAATAATGAGATAATGTGTCAATGAGATAGCGTGTCAAAATAATGAGATAATGTGTCAATCAGATAGCGTGTCAAAATAATGACATAATGTGTCAAAATAATGAGATAATGTGTCAAAATAATGAGATAATGTGTCAATGATATAGCGTGTCAAAATAATGACATAACGTGTCAAAATAATGAGATAATGTGTCAATCAGATAGTGTGTCATAATAATGAGATAATGTGTCAATGAGATAGCGTGTCAAAATAATGAGATAATGTGTCAATCAGATAGCGTGTCAAAATAATGACATAATGTGTCAAAATAATGAGATAATGTGTCAAAATAATGAGATAATGTGTCAATGATATAGCGTGTCAAAATAATGACATAACGTGTCAAAATAATGAGATAATGTGTCAATCAGATAGCGTGTCAAAATAATGACATAATGTGTCAAAATAATGAGATAATGTGTCAAAATAATGAGATAATGTGTCAATGAGATAGCGTGTCAAAATAATGACATAATGTGTCAAAATAATGAGATAATGTGTCAATCAGATAGCGTGTCAAAATAATGAGATAATGTGTCAATGAGATAGCGTGTCAAAATAATGACATAATGTGTCAAAATAATGAGATAATGTGTCAAAATAATGAGATAATGTGTCAATGAGATAGCGTATCAAAATAATGAGATAATGTGTCAAAATAATGAGATAGCGTGTCAAAATAATGAGATAATGTGTTAAAATAATGAGATAATGTGTCAAAATAATGAGATAATGTGTCAATGAGATAGCGTGTCAAAATAATGAGATAATGTGTCAAAATAATGAGATAATGTGTCAAAATAATGAGATAGCGTGTCAAAATAATGAGATAATGTGTTAAAATAATGAGATAATGTGTCAAAATAATGAGATAATGTGTCAATGAGATAGCGTGTCAAAATAATGAGATAATGTGTCAAAATAATGAGATAATGTGTCAAAATAATGAGATAGCGTGTCAAAATAATGAGATAATGTGTTAAAATAATGAGATAATGTGTCAATGAGATAGCGTGTCAAAATAATGAGATAGCGTGTCAAAATAATGAGATAATGTGTCAATGATATAGTGTTAAACTAATGAGATAATGTGTCAATGACATAGCGTGTCAAAATAATGAGATAATGTGTCAAAATAATGAGATAATGTGTTAAAATAATGAGATAATGTGTCAAAATAATGAGATAATGTGTCAAAATAATGAGATAATGTGTTAAAATAATGAGATAGCGTGTCAAAATAATGAGATAATGTGTCAAAATAATGAGATAGCGTGTCAAAATAATGATATAAGCGTGTCAAAATAATGAGATAATGTGTTAAAATAATGAGATAATGTGTCAAAATAATGAGATAATATGTCAATGATATAGTGTTAAAATAATGAGATAATGTGTCAAAATAATGAGATAATGTGTTAAAATAATGAGATAATGTGTCAATATAATGAGATAATATGTCAGTGATATAGTGTTAAAATAATGAGATAATGTGTCATAATAATGAGATAATGTGTTAAAATAATGAGATAATGTGTCAATGATATAGTGTTAAAATAATGAGATAATGTGTCAATATAATGAGATAATGTGTCAATGATATAGCGTGTCAAAATAATGACATAATGTGTCAAAATAATGAGATAATGTGTCAAAATAATGAGATAATGTGTCAATGATATAGTGTCAAAATAATGACATAATGTGTCAAAATAATGAGATAATGTGTCAATGATATAGCGTGTCAAAATAATGACATAATGTGTCAAAATAATGAGATAATGTGTTAAAATAATGAGATAATGTGTCAATATAATGAGATAATATGTCAGTGATATAGTGTTAAAATAATGAGATAATGTGCCATAATAATGAGATAATGTGTTAAAATAATGAGATAATGTGTCAATGATATAGTGTTAAAATAATGAGATAATGTGTCAATATAATGAGATAATGTGTCAATGATATAGCGTGTCAAAATAATGACATAATGTGTCAAAATAATGAGATAATGTGTCAAAATAATGAGATAATGTGTCAATGAGATAGCGTGTCAAAATAATGAGATAATGTGTCAATCAGATAGCGTGTCAAAATAATGACATAATGTGTCAAAATAATGAGATAATGTGTCAAAATAATGAGATAATGTGTCAATGATATAGCGTGTCAAAATAATGACATGAACGTGTCAAAATAATGAGATAATGTGTCAATCAGATAGCGTGTCAAAATAATGACATAATGTGTCAAAATAATGAGATAATGTGTCAAAATAATGAGATAATGTGTCAATGAGATAGCGTGTCAAAATAATGACATAATGTGTCAAAATAATGAGATAATGTGTCAATCAGATAGCGTGTCAAAATAATGAGATAATGTGTCAATGAGATAGCGTGTCAAAATAATGACATAATGTGTCAAAATAATGAGATAATGTGTCAAAATAATGAGATAATGTGTCAATGAGATAGCGTATCAAAATAATGAGATAATGTGTCAAAATAATGAGATAGCGTGTCAAAATAATGAGATAATGTGTTAAAATAATGAGATAATGTGTCAAAATAATGAGATAATGTGTCAATGAGATAGCGTGTCAAAATAATGAGATAGCGTGTCAAAATAATGAGATAATGTGTCAAAATAATGAGATAGCGTGTCAAAATAATGAGATAATGTGTTAAAATAATGAGATAATGTGTCAAAATAATGAGATAATGTGTCAATGAGATAGCGTCAAAATAATGAGATAGCGTGTCAAAATAATGAGATAATGTGTCAAAATAATGAGATAGCGTGTCAAAATAATGAGATAATGTGTCAATGACATAGCGTGTCAAAATAATGAGATAATGTGTCAAAATAATGAGATAATGTGTTAAAATAATGAGATAATGTGTCAAAATAATGAGATAATGTGTCAAAATAATGAGATAATGTGTTAAAATAATGAGATAGCGTGTCAAAATAATGAGATGATGTGTCAAAATAATGAGATAGCGTGTCAAAATAATGATATAGCGTGTCAAAATAATGAGATAATGTGTTAAAATAATGAGATAATGTGTCAAAATAATGAGATAATATGTCAATGATATAGTGTTAAAATAATGAGATAATGTGTCAAAATAATGAGATAATGTGTTAAAATAATGAGATAATGTGTCAATATAATGAGATAATATGTCAATGATATAGTGTTAAAATAATGAGATAATGTGCCATAATAATGAGATAATGTGTTAAAATAATGAGATAATGTGTCAATGATATAGTGTTAAAATAATGAGATAATGTGTCAATATAATGAGATAATATGTCAATGATATAGTGTTAAAATAATGAGATAATGTGTCAAAATAATGAGATAGCGTGTCAAAATAATGAGATAATGTGTCAAAATAATGAGATAATGTGTCAAAATAATGAGATAATGTGTCAATGAGATAGCGTGTCAAAATAATGAGATAATGTGTCAATCAGATAGCGTGTCAAAATAATGACATAATGTGTCAAAATAATGAGATAATGTGTCAAAATAATGAGATAATGTGTCAATGATATAGCGTGTCAAAATAATGACATGAACGTGTCAAAATAATGAGATAATGTGTCAATCAGATAGCGTGTCAAAATAATGACATAATGTGTCAAAATAATGAGATAATGTGTCAAAATAATGAGATAATGTGTCAATGAGATAGCGTGTCAAAATAATGACATAATGTGTCAAAATAATGAGATAATGTGTCAATCAGATAGCGTGTCAAAATAATGAGATAATGTGTCAATGAGATAGCGTGTCAAAATAATGACATAATGTGTCAAAATAATGAGATAATGTGTCAAAATAATGAGATAATGTGTCAATGAGATAGCGTATCAAAATAATGAGATAATGTGTCAAAATAATGAGATAATGTGTCAAAATAATGAGATAATGTGTCAATGAGATAGCGTATCAAAATAATGACATAATGTGTCAAAATAATGAGATAATGTGTCAATCAGATAGCGTGTCAAAATAATGAGATAATGTGTCAATGAGATAGCGTGTCAAAATAATTACATAATGTGTCAAAATAATGAGATAATGTGTCAAAATAATGAGATAATGTGTCAATGAGATAGCGTATCAAAATAATGAGATAATGTGTTAAAATAATGAGATAATGTGTCAAAATAATGAGATAATGTGTCAATGAGATAGCGTGTCAAAATAATGAGATAGCGTGTCAAAATAATGAGATAATGTGTCAAAATAATGAGATAGCGTGTCAAAATAATGAGATAATGTGTTAAAATAATGAGATAATGTGTCAAAATAATGAGATAATGTGTCAATGAGATAGCGTGTCAAAATAATGAGATAGCGTGTCAAAATAATGAGATAATGTGTCAAAATAATGAGATAGCGTGTCAAAATAATGAGATAATGTGTCAATGATATAGTGTTAAACTAATGAGATAATGTGTCAATGACATAGCGTGTCAAAATAATGAGATAATGTGTCAAAATAATGAGATAATGTGTCAAAATAATGAGATAATGTGTCAAAATAATGAGATAATGTGTCAAAATAATGAGATAATGTGTTAAAATAATGAGATAGCGTGTCAAAATAATGAGATAATGTGTCAAAATAATGAGATAGCGTGTCAAAATAATGATATAGCGTGTCAAAATAATGAGATAATGTGTTAAAATAATGAGATAATGTGTCAAAATAATGAGATAATATGTCAATGATATAGTGTTAAAATAATGAGATAATGTGTCAAAATAATGAGATAATGTGTTAAAATAATGAGATAATGTGTCAATATAATGAGATAATATGTCAGTGATATAGTGTTAAAATAATGAGATAATGTGCCATAATAATGAGATAATGTGTTAAAATAATGAGATAATGTGTCAATGATATAGTGTTAAAATAATGAGATAATGTGTCAATATAATGAGATAATATGTCAATGATATAGTGTTAAAATAATGAGATAATGTGTCAAAATAATGAGATAGCGTGTCAAAATAATGAGATAATGTGTCAATGATATAGTGTTAAACTAATGAGATAATGTGTCAATGACATAGCGTGTCAAAATAATGAGATAATGTGTCAAAATAATGAGATAATGTGTTAAAATAATGAGATAATGTGTCAAAATAATGAGATAATGTGTCAAAATAATGAGATAATGTGTTAAAATAATGAGATAGCGTGTCAAAATAATGAGATAATGTGTCAAAATAATGAGATAGCGTGTCAAAATAATGATATAGCGTGTCAAAATAATGAGATAATGTGTTAAAATAATGAGATAATGTGTCAAAATAATGAGATAATATGTCAATGATATAGTGTTAAAATAATGAGATAATGTGTCAAAATAATGAGATAATGTGTTAAAATAATGAGATAATGTGTCAATATAATGAGATAATATGTCAATGATATAGTGTTAAAATAATGAGATAATGTGCCATAATAATGAGATAATGTGTTAAAATAATGAGATAATGTGTCAATGATATAGTGTTAAAATAATGAGATAATGTGTCAATATAATGAGATAATATGTCAATGATATAGTGTTAAAATAATGAGATAATGTGTCAAAATGAGATAATGTGTTAAAATAATGAGATAATGTGTCAATATAATGAGATAATATGTCAATGATATAGTGTTAAAATAATGAGATAATGTGTCAAAATAATGAGATAATGTGTCAAAATAATGACATAATGTGTCAATGATATAGTGTTAAAATAATGAGATAATGTGTCAATATAATGAGATAATATGTCAATGATATAGTGTTAAAATAATGAGATAATGTGTCAAAATGAGATAATGTGTTAAAATAATGAGATAATGTGTCAATATAATGAGATAATGTGTCAATATAATGAGATAATATGTCAATGATATAGTGTTAAAATAATGAGATAATGTGTCAATATAATGAGATAATATGTCAATGATATAGTGTTAAAATAATGAGATAATGTGTCAAAATGAGATAATGTGTTAAAATAATGAGATAATGTGTCAATATAATGAGATAATGTGTCAATATAATGAGATAATATGTCAATGATATAGTGTTAAAATAATGAGATAATGTGTCAAAATGAGATAATGTGTCAAAATAATGAGATAATGTGTCAATGAGATAGCGTGTCAAAATAATGAGATAATGTGTCAAAATAATGAGATACAAACTCAAATAAATAGATATCTCAAAATAATGAATTGTGTGCTTTTTTTTTTCCATTTCACGTGGCGGAAATGGGCTTCTATGTATAATTGACAGTTGTCTCAGGCAGTGCCATAATATTCATAGACATTAAGAGGATAATGTCCCCCAGTATTCGTATTAATGATCAATCAATATTTTTTTTTCAATTACTCATTTTAAGAGTTTAACCTTGCTTGGGAACGGTAAACAGCACACAGTTAAGTTAATAAATTACATTACTTGGCAAAATAATTGTTTATACTTTCTATGAATAAATGTGGCAATTTATTCAACATTTGTATCTTTTATCATATATCTGATGCTGCTGTTTTACAGTTTAAAAGCAATAAGCCACCTGAGTCTCTGCATTACAGTAATTTTACCATGGTTAAGGGGCTTTGTTTGCGTTGTGCCTTAGAACACCATTTTTCTGTGGTAAAATCTCTTTAACTTTTACAAAATTACAGCAATTACAAAAAATTTTTTATTTAATGATAAACAATTCTTCAGAAAAGTAGTATAGTTCATTTGTCTAACTGTAAGCTGTTTACGGTTGTCAAGCAACGTACTGTAGCAGCTTGAGCATTATTATGTGTTCACGTCATGTCCGAATTATCGTAATTATGAGATTGATTTCTACGTAAATTTTAAACTTTTTTTATCCCCCTTTTTTCTCCCAAATTGGAATGCCCAATACCCACTACGTAGTAGGTCCTCGTGGTGGTGCGGTTACTCGCCTCAATCCGGGTGGCGGAGGACAAGTCTAAGCTGCCGCCGCTTCTGAGACCGCCAATCTGCGCATCTTATCATGACACCGCGGAGACTCGCAGCATGTGGAGGCTCATGCTACTCTCCACGATCCACACACAACTTACCACATGCCCCATTGAGAGCGAGAACCCCTAATCACCACCACGAGGATGTTACCCCATGTGCCTCTACCCTCCCTAGCAACCGGGCCAATTTGGTTGCTTAGGAGACCTGACTGGAGTCACTCAGCACACCCTGGATTCAAACTCACGACTCCAGGGATGATAGTCAACGTCAATACTCGCTGAGATACACAGACCCATGTAAACTCAGAATTCGATGAAATTCGATAACATTCTATTTGTAGCCAATGTTACCTTGAGTGCTTAAACATTTTGGTGAATTAGGAATTTAGCTGTGGTCAACAGCAAAACCACACTCAGATCCATTTTGGCATTATGAGTGTTGCCATTAAAGCAAATAAAATCTGAGGTCTGAGGAAGTGAACAGCTCCAATAGAAGATCCAAGGTGTTGTCTTGACATTACGGTAATTCCGACACAACGTTAACGCAGGATAATTACAGAATCTGCTGCTACAGGTGTGCGTGTATTGTTATTTTACAATGGCTTCATAAATGGCTCATCCAATCAACATTTTTAGTTGTAACTATCTGTTTTATGACTTGTTTTTTGTCACTGTTATTCCGCAGTGCTCTGGAGCGGCCAGTGCTTGTCCCTACACTTCACAAACCAGCAGCCAATATATGTCATTAAAGGTCATAGTTTAATCTTACAGGTACAACTTGACCTGCAAGATGGGGAGCGTGTTGCCAAAGTGACGTGGGACTACAAGGCAAACAATTCTGCAAAGATTTTGACAGTGGCTGAGTTTCCTGGTAGAGTTTCTAATGGAAGGGTCACTGTGGACCAACAAGGATCCACTCTGAAAATCAGGGATTATCACCCAGCGGACAGTGGCATATATACAGTTACAGTTACAAACCAATCAGGGCAGAGACGTTCAGAACAGCAAGTCGTACAAGAGTATCGTAAGATGCTCTAAAATCTCTTCATTTGTTTTCACCTCATATAGAGTGCTTGCATGGCAGCATTCTATTCAATGAAGTATTTGATGTTTCCCATCGACTTAAAGGGATAGTGCACCCAAAAATTGAAATACTCTTATAATTTACTCACTCTCATACCGTCCCAGATGTGCATGACTTACTTTTTTCTGTAGAACACAAGCAGACATTTTTAGAAGAATATCTCAGCTCTGTTGGTCCATACAATGCAAGTGAATGGTGACCAGAATTTTGAATCTTCAGAAATCACATAAAGACAGACTAAAAGTAATCCATACAACTCCAGTGGTTATTCCCTCTCTTCTGAAGCGATATGATAGGTGTGGGTGAGAAACAGATCAATATTTAAGTCCTGTTTTTTCTTTTAATCTCCACGTTTGACCAGCCCCAACCAATAGGTGGCGATGTGCATGAAGAATGTGAATTGCCAGAAAATAGAAGATGAATGAAAGTGAAAGTGGAGATTAACAGTAAAAAAAAATAACTTAAATATTGATGTATTTCTCTCCCACACCTATCATATTGCTTCTGAAGACATGGATTAAACCACTGGAGTCATGTGGATAACTTTTACGCTTAATGTAACACTGCAATTACAGCATTGCAATAATTAGCAAACAGAATTCTGATTGGCTACTACTGCTGCACTGTTTGGACCCTTTTCACAGCCAGTGATGATGTGTTTTTGCCTTATTTACATTTACATTTATGCATTTGGCAGACGCTTTTATCCAAAGCGACTTACAGTGCACTCAATACAGGGACAATCCCCACGGAGCAACCTGGAGTTAAGTGCCTTGCTTAAGGACACAATGGTGGTGGCTGTGGGGGTAGAACCAGTGACCTTCTGATTACCCGCCCTGTGCTTTAGCCACTATGCCACCACCACTCCATATATATTTTTAGCAGCATAAATTAAGTAAAATACGTTTTTTTTTTTATCCGCTTTTTCTCCCATTTTGGATTCCCACTACTTAGTAAGTCCTCATGGTGGTGCGGTTACTCACCTCAATCTGGGTGGCGAAGGACAAGTCTCAGTTGCCTCCGCATCTGAGACCGTCAATCCGTGCATCTGATCATGTGACTCGTTGTGCATGACACTGCGGAGACTCACAGCATGTGGAGGCTCATGCTACTCTCCACAATCCACACACAACTCACCACACGCCCCATTGAGAGAACCACTAATCACCACCACGAGGAGGTTACCCCATGTGACTCTACCCTCGCTAGCAACCGGGCCAATTTGGTTGCTTAGGAGACCTGACTGGAGTCACTCAGCACACCCTGGATTCAAACTCACGACTCCAGGGGTGGTAGTCATCGTCAATACTCGCTGAGATACACAGACCCTACCAAGATTTGGTGCCTAATGTGGGACTTTTAAATATAAACAAGCCCAAAACACACAAGGGGCTTTTATTTTGAAATGAAAGAAACTTGCCTCCATTGCGATGCTCTGTATTTAAGTATTTACCAAATTAAGCTTTTTACAGCCTATATAAACTATTTTTAATTTTGCATTATTTAGTGAACATTTCTAAAATGATCTACTCTCAAAAAAATATTATTAAAGTTTACACATTTTAATTTAATAACAAAATTCCATCAAATTAAATTGAGTAATCTTTAACAAAATAATAATAATAAAAAAAAAACATATATTTTAGGATAATTTTCTTTTGCTGTTGGAGCAAATAGGGATGCAATAATAGTAATAGTACAACTTAAAATGACATCTGACAGAAAACATCACACATGCTGAGTCAGCACAACAAATTAAAAGCATAAGCTCTGATGCATAACTTCAAATACACAGATCTAATGCTTAAAACAAAAATTATTTTGCTGCCCTGCAAGCACTGATATTTCATTTAAGAAATGCATATATTGTTATATTCTCTCTTCATTTTTTCCTACATCATTCTTGCATCTTCTTTCCATACAATGAAAGTGAATGGTGACTGAGGTAAATGACTATTAATTTTGAGTAAAGTTTTCCTTTAAGTCTGTTTATTTATGTGTGTGCCAGTGGCAGTAAATCATGTATCAGTGATGGTGAATGTGTCTCACTGCACTCTGCACTGTATGGAGGCGTGGGGCACTGAGCCCACCTTCACCTGGCTGCACGAGCAAGCGGCTGTGACGGAGGAAGTGGGTCGTGTGTCTGCAGATGGAACATCTCTTTACATCTCCAGCAGCTGCTGTGGACACTTCACTTGTGTGGTGAGCAACAAACTGGGCCACAGTTCTGGAACCTACACTGCAGGTATAACACTGAGAGTCAAACCCCAAATTATAGATGTTCTATTATAGAAAAATGTTTAGGTAGCGTGGTAGCCTATTTGTTCATGCACACAAATCACCACCACCACCACAATGCTTTTTTATGGGGTTGCTAGGATATTGCATGGTCATATTTGAACCCAAATCAATACAAAAAAAAGAAAATGATTATAATTATATTTTGCATAAAGAAAATGAAGCCTGCATTTAGGACTATTAAGATTGTTTGCACGGTGACATTATTCTCAGGACAATTTAGCACACATTTCTGATGACCGTAATTTACTGTATTACAGTAAAAATAAAGATGCTGTTTTTGTAAGGTTGTGAAGCATTATTGCATTATTTAAAATGTGAATTATATAAGTATATATGATTAATTTTAGAAGTTAATTATTACTGTTCTTTACACTTAATACATATAACAGCTGTTACTGCTTGAAATGTTGATGAATTGCCTGAAATATGTTTTATGACAGCCACACTAATGTGATGTGTGTGTGTGTGTGTCTGTGATGTGTGTCTGTATGTCTGTGTGTGTGTGATGTGTGTGTCTGTCTGTGTCTGTATGTGTGTCTGTTTGTGTGTCTGTATGTGTGTGTCTGTTTGTGTGTCTGTGTGTATGTGTGTGTCTGTTTGTGTGTCTGTATGTGTGTGTGTGTCTGTCTGTGTCTGTATGTGTGTGTGTGTCTGTTTGTGTGTGTGTATGTGTGTGTCTGTATGTGTGTGTGTGTGTGTGTCTCTGTGTGATGTGTGTGTGTGTCTGTCTGTGTGTGATGTGTGTGTGTCTGTCTGTGTGTGATGTGTGTGTGTCTGTGATGTGTGTGTGTGTCTGTTTGTGTGTCTGTATGTCTGTGTGATGTGTGTGTGTGTCTGTCTGTGATGTGTGTCTGTGTGTGTGTGATGTGTGTGTGTGTGTGTCTGTATGTGTGTGTGTCTATATATGTGTGTGTGTCTGTTTGTGTGTCTGTATGTGTGTGTGTGTGTCTGTTTGTGTGTCTGTATGTGTGTGTCTATGTGTGTGTGTGTGTATGTGTGTGTCTGTTTGTGTGTCTGTATGTGTGTGTGTGTGTGTGTCTGTGTGTGTGTGTGTGTGTGTGTGTGTGTCTGTTTGTGTGTCTGTATGTGTGTGTGTGTCTATGTGTGTGTGTGTATGTGTGTGTGTCTGTTTGTGTGTCTGTATGTGTGTGTGTGTGTCTCTGTGTGTGATGTGTGTGTCTGTTTGTGTGTCTGTATGTCTGTGTCTGTATGTGTGTGTGTGTGTCTGTATGTGTGTGTGTGTCTGTGTGTGTGTGTGTCTGTGTGTGTGTGTGTGCTTGTGATGTGTGTCTGTTTGTGTATGTGTGTGTCGGTGTGTCTGTGTGTGTTTCAGAGCCATGCGAGAGGAAAAACAAAGCCACGACTGCAGTTGTTGTGTGTTCATTGCTGATGCTGCTGCTGGTCACATCTCTGGTGTTTCTACTATGGAGGTTCATTAAAATAATTTTCCGGGTTCATTACAAGCTCTATTGACAGTATCTGTGACATTATGTCGATTACACCAGAGAATAATCTCAATATGAACAAAAATGAACGGTAATTAAAATGTATTAAATAGAAGTCTATGGGGTTAACAGCTCTGCGGGTTTAAAAGCAGAAATGTGAAAATGATCTTTAACAAAAACAAGCTTTAACAAAAGAACACTCTTTAATCTCATTCAATGGGAGACGGCCACACCAAAGTAAAATCTCATTGCAGACATTGTCTGTCATTTAAAACCATCAACAAAGAGAAACTATCTTCGAACACAAAGCATGCCGTCTGCTAATGAATAACTGATTTACATAAAGACTCCACCCTATAGTCCAAAAGACACGGTGTTTCTTAAAGCAATAATATGAGTTTTAAGGTTAATAATGATGACCTGAACAGACATATAAGATACAAGAGTCAGAAATCCCAGATGCAGTTTATTGTTCCACCAAAGTTTCAATAATAATCTGAAAAAATGAAGATTTGGTGCCTAATGTGGGACTTTTAAATATAAACAAGCCCAAAACACACAAGGGGCTTTTATTTTGAAATGAAAGAAACTTGCCTCCATTGCAATGCTCTGTATTTAAGTATTTACCAAATTAAGCTTTTTACAGCCTATATAAACATCAAGTATACACTACTGGTCAAAATGGTAAACGGTCTGCACTTATATAGCGCCTTTTTAACCTTAGCGGTTACCAAAATGCTTTACACTGCGTCTCATTCACTCACACACACACACACACACACACACACACACACACACACACACAGAGCAGAGCTGCCATGCAAGGTGCTAGTCTGCCATTGGGAGCAACTTAGGGTTCAGTGTTTTGCCCAAGGACACTTCGGCATATGGAGTCATGTGGGCCGGGAATCGAACCACCAAACCTGCAATTAGCAGCCGACCCGCTCTACCACCTAAGCCACAGCCCCATTCTTTATTAGGTACACCTGTACATCTGCCTAATCATGCAATTATCTAATCAGCCAATCATGTGATAGTAGTGTAATGTATAAAATCATGCATATATAGGTCAGGAGCTTCAGTTAATGTTCACATCAAACATCAGAATGGGGAAAAATCTCAATCATGGCCTCCTAATAATCCCCATCCATTAATGGTTGTATCACTCTACTCCTCTCCACAAACAGCTGGTGTGTAGCGGGCGTACTGGCGCACTATGGCTGGATGCTGCACACTGGTGGTGTTTGAAGAGATTCCCTCTATACTATGTTAAGCGCCTTGAGCGCCTAGAAAAGTGCTATATAAATGTAAGGAATTATTGTTGATTAATTATTTGGACCGTGGCATGATTGTTGGTGCCAGATGGGCTGGTTTGAGTATTTCTGTAACTGCCCATTGTAAACCCATTCTGATGGTTTATGTGAAGTTTAACTGAAGCTCCTGACCCATATGATTTTATACATAACACTGCTGCCACATGATTGCCTGATTAGATAATCGCATGATTAGGCAGATGTACAGTGGTCGGTGAGAGTGTGTGTGTGTGTATATTATACATACAGCTCTGTAAAAAATGAAGACACCTGCAAAATGATTAGTTTCTCTAGATTTACTATTTTTACACGTGTTTGAGTAAAATTTAAATTTTTCCCAAATATAAATATTGTCATTTAGAGCATTTATTTGCAGAAAATGACAACTGCTCAAAATAACAAAAGATGCCGTGTTTTCAGACCTCAAATAATGCAAAGAAAACAAGTTTATATTCATTTTTAAACAACAAAATACTAATGTCTTAACTTAGAGTTCAGAAATCAATATAATCCTGATTTTCAATCACAGTTTTCATGCGTCTTGGCATGCTCTCTACCAGTCTTTCACATTGCTGTTGGGTGACTTTATGCCACTTCTGGTGCAAAAATTCAAGCATCTCATCTTTGTTTGATGGCTTGTGGCCGTCCATCTTCCTCTTGATCACATTCCAGAGGATTTCAATGGGGTTCAGGTCTGGAGATTGGGCTGGCCATGACAGGGTCTTGATCCGGTGGTCCTTCATCCACACTTTGATTGACCTGACTGTGTGGCATGGAGCATTGTCCTGCTGGATAAAACAATTGTCAGAGTTGGGGAACATTGTCAGAGCAGAAGCACGTTTTATTCCAGGATAACCTTGTATGTAACTTGATTCATGCATCCTTCACAAAGACGAATCCACCCGATTCCAGCCTTGCTGAAACACCCCCAGAAGATCACCGATCCTCCACATGGACATCTAATGGTGACCTGGACAGGCCTTGAAGACACAGTGTCTTGCACCCACTGTGAAATTTGGTGGAGGTTCGGTGATGATCTGGGGGTGCTTCAGCAAGGCTGGAATCGGGCAGATTCGTCCTTATGAAGGACGCATGAATCAAGCCACGTACACGGGAGCTAATCATTTTGGAATAAGTGTGTAATTGTAGTCGTGTCTGCAATAGCGTTAAAACGTTAAAATGTGTCGTTTTTCAAATGATGCATTATAGTAAAAGTGTTTCGATATCATAACAGCAGTGAGCGAGTAATAGTGCGGAAAAATAAGCGTTTATTAAGTCATAATTAGCCATTGCAGTTGTGATTAAAACATATACAGTAGTTTTGTATATGCGAAAAAAACAGACTTGGCAAACATGATTGCAACACCTCTTCCCCTTGTTATATGAGGCACTGTAAACTTGGTCCACCCATTCCCTTCTCAGTTTTAAATGTTCCCCATCAGACAGGTGGGTCTCTTGAAGCAATGCAATAGAGCATTGCATTTTTCTAAGCTGATTAAATATTTTCTTTCTTTTAATTGGGCTGCTCAATCCTTTCACATTATAACTGACACAAATTAAATTATCCATTGACACTGGTATAAATGTTGTATGTGCTAGTCACCAGTATGTTCCAGTAATATAGAAAAACAAAAAAAAACACTTTAGCTGTCAAGGGTAAACAATTAACAAAAACAAAAACAGGAACTATGTACACGAACAAGACTTCCACACATCCATTCGGCCAAGTTCTTGTTTCAGTAGGCCAAATCCCGATGTAAGAAGGGCAGGGAGTTGTGACGCTGACTCCCTGGGGTATCAGATGTGCACCAAGTGCGCGCAGCCATTTTTGAAACACGGCCACCTCCAAGAGTGATTTCCGCTCAGCAAAATGTCCGCAAGCATCCGTCGATTTAGAAATAAAAATAAAATCAATTATTATCCCGAAAGTATAGAATAAAAAACTAAATATATTTTTTTTAGTTTTCTCACATTCTAAAGCAGAAATATCCAGTTTAAATGTACCTCTTTTACATTTAAGCGATTCACTTCTGCAAAAAAGCGTGAAGATCCGCATCGGACAGCAGCGCTGTACTACTCAATCCCCGTCTACCTTTACCTTGTACGGACCATCTAGCCTTCGTTATTTCTCTTGTTTGTCGGTCTCGTTCATCCACTCGAACTTTAATTCCCAGGTCCCGCAGGGGTGGTGCAGCATCCATCAGGGTAGGAAAAGTTTTGACTCCCGCCTCCAGGTAGATCCTTATCTGTGCTGGATAGATACATTGAGCTCGCACATCCTTCATCTTGAGCTGTTTTATTACGTCTCGCACCTGCGCTCTCTTCCTCTGCAAATCAGGCGAATAGTCGTTGTCAAAGTAGATCCTTTTCTCGTTGTAAAGGACCTGTTTTTGTGACCAGGCTTTTCGTAAGATTGCGTCCTTAACCGTATAGTCCAGGAATCTCACTATTATCGATCTCGGGGGTGCGGCGGGGTCTTTCGGTTTGGCTGCAAGGGCCCTGTGTGCCCTTTCAATTTTTATATCCATGTCCTGAGGTAGCTGTAAAACTGTGGGGAGCATTCCCATAACAAATTCCGCCGTGTTTTCTCCTTCACAGCCCTCTGGAACTTGATATATTCTTAGATTATTCCGGCGAAGTCTATTTTGCAAGTCCTCGCATCTACCTGTGAGATCCGCCTCATGTTCCAGTAGATATCGTAGCGCTCTTTCGTGTCTCATCCCCGTCTCCTCAGCAGCGCTGATCCGTTCCTCCGTCTCCCCGATTCTGCTCTCCAAACCATTTATTTGGCATTTTAAGTCCTCAACCGAGGTCTCCACTTTTGTCAGCGATATTTTTGTCTGTTTATGCCCCTCTTGATTTTCTTTTCTTAACGATTTCAGTTCTTCCATCACTTCAGTAAATTTGGGAGCACGCGGGCTAGATTTAGCAGGCCTAGTAGGGCTAGGTGATCGTTTCTTATCGTCTCTTTCTCTCGAATTTTCATTTTTGGAGGTGTTCTTGTGTCTCGTTGCTGTACTCATTCTGAAAAACTCAGAATATATCGGAATTGGTTATGTAAATCGGGATTTATTGCAACAATCCGACGGAGCTTAACTTTCAAGCGCTTGTCATCTCTCTGACGCCACCGGAAGTCCCCAGAATGATCATTTTTCGAAGCACTTTTCTACTCTTAAAACATGCTGTCATGAAACCGATTTACATTAGTGATGCATTTGAGTTTCATGCATTTCATTCAAGTCCATTCCTTTCAGTTATCCTTGTTGTTTCCCGCTGTAGGAGACACCGGTACCAAAGCAACAGAAGGGAACGACTGATCGAGCCGTATGAAGACACTCTGTGAGCGAGCTGGACTAACCGAACCGCAGGCGGTGCAGGTCACACTGCAGGGACCGAATCCTTCCTCTCTCAGCACTGGGACATCAAGACTGTGCACTGAAGAAGCTGATGGATTATGAGTCACTTGAAGCTTTCTAGAGGCAAATACATTATTTGACTGTTTGTTTATCGGATAATGAATTATACTATGTTTTGCTTTAGACTTTTTATATGATGCATAATTGTTATATTTACATTTACGCATTTGGCAGACGCTTTTATCCAAAGTGACTTACAGTGCACTTATTACAGGGACAATCCCCCCAGAGCAACCTGGAGTTAAGTGTCTTACTCAAGGACACAATGGTGGTGGCTGTGGGGATCAAACCAGCGACCTTCTGATTACCAGTTGTGTGCTTTAGCCCACTACGCCACCACCACTCCACATATTAATGGATTAATATTCATAATACAAAAGTCATCTAGGAAGTTTGATGTACTTAGAAATAATGGTGCCACTGAACAAAATGTGTTGGTATCATGAACTAACAATTAACAATATATTTATACAGCATTTATTCATCTTCATTCATTTATAAAGATTGTTTATAATGCATTAACTAATGCTGACATATACAACGTCACATTTAAAAAATTAATTAGTAAATGTTGTAATTAACATTAACCAGGATTAATAAGTGCTTCATTGTTAATAATGTAGTTAACTAACGTTTATAAAGAAAATCTTATTGTAACGTGTTACCGGGTAAACCATATGATGTAACTGAGCACGTGTAACATTAATGGAATATTCTGGGTTCGCTTTGTAGTGTTTACGTCTTGTGGCTCTACTTTTAATACAGTATATTAAAGTTTACCGATTTGCCCCATTCACTTCCATTGTAAGTGTCTCACTGTTACCTCCATTTTTGCTTCTTTTTTTAAAGAAGGGAGGAGTTGAAATACATTTTTGTGGTAATCAGAATTATCGATTGAGCTTAACTTGTGTTGAACCAGGAATATTCCTTTTAAGATTGAAGCTCATTTCAATGGGATGGTTTTCTTAAAAGGTGCCCATTTGATTCTTTTTTTTGCACCTTTTTTCCACATTAAAAAAAATGGGGTTTGCCGGTAAGTCTAAATAAATGAATAGTACATTTTGGCATCTGTTTAAGATGATGTCTACTGACCATAGACTGTAAAAAAAGATGGACGACGCCCCTTCGCTCTTTTCCATTGGTGAGAACTGAAGCCGCCAGTGTCCCGATATGGCGCTGACATCTTGGGACTTGAGTCTGCGCAGTTGCGATTTCGGGACCAGACCTGCGCAGTAGTGAGCAGGAAGTAAAGCCGCGAAATCAAGGCCCCGCCCTCACTCTCGCTGAATCAATCGCAAGGACAAGCCCCTGCACTTCTGACATTTAACGGTGTGAATAATTAATTATAGAAATTTCGATATTACATTTAAAGCTCCAATCTCCTCAGTCCTCCGAAGATCCCGACAAAAATTCCGTTGGTGCTTCAGTGACTACTTCACTCAGAGAACCTGTCAATCACAGCTGTCAATCATGATGTCACAGCACAGTTTTATAGCATCAAATAACTAAAAACAAACTTATTTTGAAAACAAACACTTGAAATGACATCAACGTGATAGAAACGACAGTAAATGACAGAAACTATCTTTGGAAAAAAGATATGTGAAGGGTAATTTAATTGTTTAGTTGGTCTCACGTCCCGTTGAATAACATGGGGAGGCGGGTTTTATGACCTATACTAGGACCAGCCACCGGGGGGCGATCGAGATGTTTTGGCTTCACACTTTACATTTGAGGATCTGCAGCAGATGACCAACAAAAACTAAAAATAACATTTGAACTGAAATTTCACGTGAAATAAAATGAAAAACTAAAAAGAAAGAAAAGAAAAACCAGTAGCTATGTCAGTTGCGTGCCTCTTGTATCACTCAGCCCCCTTCTCACTAAATAAAATATTTTAAATCAATATTTTAATATCCATTTATTTAGTAGGTAGCAATGTAATAAATGGGATAATGTACAGGTTGATAAGCACCGGACTACATTTCTATTCTCTTTATATTTTTTATAGGCGAGTTGCTCTCCCTAGTGTTAAGAAAAGGAACTGCAGAAAGAATTGTTACTAGTAAAACACTTTTAACAAGGATATAGATGTGCATATACAGGATGTAGATATTTACTGTATGCATGCAGAAAAGGTGCATACAAAATAGTACATATAAGCATGCTACATTTAGGCTACTTTTTCCCTATGCAACCAATATAATTCTATGAGGGATGTTGTCAAGAGTCATTCTTTATCCAAACTAACGCTTAAAAACATTGTGATCTTGTCTGTAATGCAACCGAGGCATGTAAAGTAAAAACATCAAGTCCGTGATTCAAAAGCAAAGCTTTTTATTGCAAGTATTAGTGAAAGATACACTCCAAACTGAAGCAAAGCAACACTAAAAGGCCATTGATCTACAAAGAGATTATTATAAAACAAAGAAAGACATTTCAAGGTAAACGAAAGATCCCTTGGTACATAAGAGAGACTCTTTGCAAACACGGAGAGGAGAGAAGGGAGGACAGAGCCACAGAGCTCCTGGTTTGAGACGAGATACCGGTCGGATAACATGATGATATTAACTCACACTGACAGGAACGACTGTACTTTGGCTCTTCATATGCATTGAAAGACGACAAAAATCACGGAAGTCGTCTTCTAGTACGAAGAGACGTGAAATGGTATTTGGTGCAAGCATCACTCATCTTTGCGTAAGAAATGGAGAATTGACAGACTCGCCATTCGTTGGCGTTTGATGGTTCACAGTCCTTTTTTGGAATGCTGGAGCTTGGCGTTTCGGTAAACTGTTTTGTAAACATTTGTAGGAATTGACGTGCATTCGGTCACCGGTTTTGGTGCAACTTCGCAGGAGCTCAATGCCTCTGTCCCCCTGGAAAGTGACAACACGATTCGAAATACAGACACCGGTCTCTCGCGTACGGACGTTTTGCCCTGCTCTTGCCGGACTGAGAGCGATTACATTCGCACACATCAGGACTTGTTAACGTCGCACAATTAGTGGTTTAAAAAGAGAACCAAGATGCAACAAGGGAGTTAGTATGCTTCTCTACGCACAACTTAAGCAATTTTAAACATTTGAAGTTGAATATGAAAACAAAAGAATACCGTTAAGGCTAAGGCTCATATATATATATATATATATATATATATATATATTTATATTTATAAATCTGAGTGGAATGGGACCCCTTCTCTTCCAAAGGCTCTGGCATGAAGATAATTGAACAAAGCAAACGACGAAGGACAAATACCATTATTCGATTCACACTTCGTAAAAAGCACCGGGTGCACCGAGAGAAAACAAAACATCCTTCTAGTTCACCCTCAAGCTGGGGAAACTTGTATGGCTAAGAGTTTAGCAGCTCTAAATGAAAAACATAAGCTTTTTTTTTTTTTTTTTGGAATAACTAAGTCAGTGTGGTTCTCCTCTTAAAGAGACGAGATGCAACGTGTGGGACGTGCCGAGCCTCTTTGCTGGAGAGCTGAAGAATGAGTTTTGGATGTCAAATGGTGGACAATCTCGAAAGACAATTCGTGAAAGATCCAAACATTCCGTAGGATTGTGCCACCCCTGCCCACCCTGTGGTTGTGCTTGTGTATAAGAGGAAGTCGAGGGTTGGTTGGTGATGAGAGGTAGGCTTCCACCCCACGAACCCCCTTAACCCCCACGTAACTCTGGCCAACAATGCGGAGACTCCAGCCGCTTTAAGCACTCCCTCAATAAATACACCATTAAATAATTCCCATATATATTTCCAATATATCAAAAGAAGAAAAAAAAAAACATTTAAATAGGACAACAAAATAAAAGTTGGCTCAATAAAGAAAAGAAACGATACGTGTTATGATTTAAAAACAACTATTACTTTTCTTTCCAATAAACCGCTTCATCTAAAAGGATATTGTCAGGCATTAATAAAGCATTATACGGTTATCAAATTAATATTTGGGTGAATCCCACAAAATCACATCCAGGCCACAATTCACATCAAAAGCAAAAGTTTTTTGCTTATAATTTTGCATAAGAGGATTTTTCTCCCCAATTTGGAACGCCCAATTCCCAATGCGCTCCAAGTCCTCGTGGTGGCGTAGTGACTCGCCTCAATCCGGGTGGTGGAGGACGAATCTCATTTGCCTCCGCGTCGGAGACCGTCAATCCGCGCATCTTATCATGTGGCTTGTTGAGCGTGTAACCACGGAGACCTAGTGCATGTGGTGGCTTCACGCTATTCTCCGCGGCATCCACGCACAACTCATCACACACCCCACCGAGAGCGAGAACCACATTATAGCGACCACGAGGAGGTTACCCCATGTGACTCTACCCTCCCTAGCAACCGGGCCAATTTGGTTGCTTAGGAGACCTGGCTGGAATTACTCAGCACGCCCTGGATTCAAACTCACGACTCCAAAGTGAACGTTTAAACTGTTTCATTGTCTGTTTGCAGGAGTAGCGGCAGCGCAAAATGGAACAGTTATTGTCGACGTGACGCGCCGCAACAGACGCTAGAGTCACTGAAAATTATGAGAAAGATGAGCTTTTGATGCGATGCGCCACTCGTGTCTGGTGTACACAGGGTGCAATGCATCTGGACATTATGTTTTTTTAAAAATTTGCACTATTTTTAATGCCGATTCTCATTACTGTAATATGTCCGGATGTTTAACAATTCATAGTTTTCGTAATTCACATTATTTTTAATGCCGATTCACATTATTGTAATAGAATAATTTACGTTAATAAATATTTTCATGGTATACTTTTAGTTGTGCAGTACAAATGACTTTAATACAATTATCTTTTTATTTAAACCATTTACTATTACAATTACAACATATCCATGATGAATAAATACTTTTGCACATTGCAATAAAGCAAAATTTTTTATTTTTTTTTTTTTGCATAATGATAAAGTCGTTTATTCGCCATGAAAATAATATCAAAATAAAAAAATAATGGTCTTAAAAATAGGTTTCATTTTCTTTAATTCCCCCCTTTGCTTTTGGGGTAAAATATGACCGGGACATTCATTCATTCATGAGATTCACCTCTTTGCCGTTTCTTTCATATAATATTTGCAGCATACTATGGTAAGAGAAGTGCAGAGTTTTTGAGATTTCTCATCGAGGTATGTCCTCCTGGACCCCAAGGCACCCATGAGCCAAATACAAGCCATGGGGGTCATAAATGTGTATAAAACATATACTATATTCATTGAAGTTAATACGGGCCATTGCACATTGAGAGCGACCAACCACTAAAAACAAATGACACTATGGGGTCTAAAAGACAACAACTGTGCCCTGCATAAACCTTCAAAACTCTATAAATCATACTAATCTTGTTCAAGTCACCCTCAGCAAAGATTTCAAGCACTAGAGAACGTCTTTTGCTGGAGTACATGAAAAAGGGGCTTCTAGGGATATAAAAGGAGAGCAAAGCACTTTGACTTTTGTTTGGGTGGCAGTTTTTAAAGTGCTATACTGAGCTTTCCTCTCCGGGATCAGGCTATATCATAGGAGCACATTCAACTAGATAAATACTTCCATTGGTCCAGAATCCTAATACAGTGCGATTCAGGGCTCAACCTTCGTTCATACGCTTGGCATATATGTTGTCATTGTAATATCTGAATGTACAAAGAGCCTCCTGATCGAGATAAAAATAAGTTTGCATGTGTGCACACCTTCAAGGTAAGAATAAGACTAATATGCTCTTTGTTCACTCACTTTAGTTTCAGATAATTCAGCACCATCATAAGAAAAGGCACTTTCTACTTTGAACTCACATTACGTATTAGAACATAAAATAAGACCCTCCCTAAAGCTCAAACATCAGAGATAATAGGACAAGGCAAAATAAGTTGCCTTTCGTTTGTGGACAATCTTAAGCAATTTGGTTATACGAGACCATCATTTCAATGGATAACGGAAGCCGCTACAGGCCGAGTCAATAATTCAAGCGAACACTGTAAACATCTTCCTTTACAACGGCAATAAAAAGGCGCTCAATCCTTAATACAAACTCCAATTAAAATGTATTGATCCTTCGATAGTTTACACATTAATGAAATTCGGTCATCATTTACTCACCCTCATGTCATTCTTAACCCGTATGACTTGCTTCTGACGCCGTAAGATAGCTTTGAGTGACAAATACCAAAGTTTTTGCTATTTGCTGAACATATTTCCCTCTATCACATCTCTTAAGTCTCATTCACGCTTGAGCACATTTGAATCTGGAGCTTTAAGACAAACCACCTGGCGTCCTTGCAGGTTTGACGTCAAAAATACAGAATGCAAATGGTTCTCATGTTACCCATCATGTCATGTTTGAATATGCAGAAGTGGAAATGAGATTTGAGAGCGAAGGCGGAGGGAAAGATTCTCGGCGAATAACGGCTTAAACGTTAGTTTGTTACTCACACATAGCTGCCGAATTACTTTAAATGACTTGGAATAATAAGCACAAGTCATTTGGATAACTTAAAAGACACTTTTATGTCCTTTTTAGAGCCTGGCAGAAAAATCTAAAAATATAGTTCAATAAAGACCTTGTACGGGTTTATAATATGTAAATGAAAATGACAAAATGATCAGTTATGGCTGGACTTTTCCTTTAAAAGTGACCTTTTATCAGAATAAGAGGCCAGTATTAGTATTTACGAAGTTATAACTATAAAAAAACGATTAGCATGACACATCGTCAAGATTACTCCTTAAACTGACAGTTGTTTGGCATCCACACACAGTTGGTTTAACTTCCGATGACCAATAGTGGTTTCATTAAGGAAGGTATAATTAAAAGGGCACAATTTCAGTGGCCGACCGTTTTAAACCTCACAGATGCTCACAAAATTGCTTAAAACTCTCGAGTGAAAAGACAAGGCCTCAGAGACGGAAAACATGCCCTTCTGGGTACCCACAAAACAACCTGGTGCATCGGTTCCAATCTTATCCTCATTAGCAGTAAAACATTATTATAGGTATTATTAATTTATGCTTATGAACTTAAGTAACTAAACTTGGATTACATATTGTAAATATAGTTTACCGTTTTAAAGGGATTGAAATTGTTATTGAAAAGGTTTTAGGTCACTTTTGAAATGTCAGAGGCAGTCAATTGTAAAGAGGGGAAACATTCATTACATGTTTTATGGTGTAGTGCTTTGTGCAATTGACCGTAATCTTATTCTGAGTGGCCATTTTACTGTACCATTTTATGCAAAATCATTTAATATCCAAATAAACAGAACAAATCTAAAAATTAAATATATGTCCTGACATAAGGAGAGAAATAAGCAACCAGCACCATTTAAGCATCCCATGTTCCCACCTTATGAATGACGTCTCTGCCCATTTCCGATGCTTCCATGGGCCGCACCTAATAGCACCACTCTTTATGAATTGTTTAGTGCAGTTAACTGTCATTACATAGCTGGACATGCTTCAGATGGGGCATGGAGAAAGAAAGGCACTCGAGCTCATTGCACCGAGATACACTCTTCAAGTAAAATACTATACTGACCTCTATTGGCCCTCCAGTGAATAAGCACATATCAGGTGCTCTTGGAGCTTCTCCGTGAACATGTGCCCAAAGCTGCCAACTGAAGCATGGCTCAGTCGGTCTTACTTTGACAAGTACAATAGCAGCGAAATCCTTTGAACAGGCAGGGCGTTGAAACTCGTGTTGAACCATCATAACATAAGTGTATGATTAAACCAGCAAAACCGCTCTGGCTCACTTTAACAGATTTAATTAAGGCAGTACAGTTGAATGTGTTTGCAACTGTGCCCTTGGTCAGACTAAATGAGATGCGTTCGTTATTTTTTACTTCCCACATCAACCATTTCTAGAAGCAGGCACTTGTTACAGTCTCTCATCCATGGTCAATCTTCAAGAAACGACCCTACTGAAGTAAAATAAAAATATAGCTCAACATAAGTGCCAAACATGCACACCTCCACCTTAAAAACCAGCCTCAATGCACATCACTCGCTTTCTGTTGCCATAACTCTCCTAAATCGCCTCTTCCGATCGCACACTTCCGCTACAAACTTCCAGCGAACCTTGAGTCTTCGCAGAGGAGGTGTTCTCAATCTGCTAATGGATTATTGCACTAAACTATGATAGCAACAATGAGATCTGTCATATATCAAGGACTATGCATTTCAAACTGAGACGGAAGGGAACAAGTCTAATCTGTTCAGAACTGCATTGAAAACAAGATTGGAGGGAACTTGGGTGTTTAAAAAAATATATAAAAAGGATAAAGTTTTGGAACATAAATAAAAGCATTAATCATAACATGATAACTTTGCGTTGCAGTACGTGAAAGCTTACAGACAGTGTTCAGGGCCACTCCAGGTAGATATTACAGAGCGTAAAATCATATATTTGCTTTGAAATAAAACAATTAGCAAAAGGACTTTACGACTGGCAATGGCACTTTTCTAACAATAAATCTTTTTTCGGTTTTAAAATGCTAACGCACAATTGGTTCTTCACAATTGACACTTGAACACTTCCTTAAGTCACCATTGGCTACAAAAATAATTGAGAACTGGAGAAGAGTACATTGATAAAACGTAGTAGACTGTGTGGTGGCATATTTTCAGTCTGACAGCAGGCGTTCCTCAACTTCCTTCATGGTCTTTCTATCTGCTTCCATTAAATCTCATCTTGGGAGATAACAGGGGAAAAGTGCTGTTTGGAAACGTTGAGGTACGAGATGTAAAGGGCAGGGAAAGAAATTTAACATTACGTTTACAAACAGGAAAAGGAGAGGGGACCTAGACGAGCTTCCCTTTTAGTTATTTTTGAGGGGAAATGAGAGAACGGCCGCAGTCGGCTGGATTAATATTGCATAATAGTGCTGAGGTCCACTTTGCGAATTAACGCAGGTCTGCTTCCTAAAACCTGCGTGTAGGCCCTGTCTTTTCCTGCTGCACAGTGTCAGGTCCAGATTTTCTGGGCGGGGTGGCGGTGCTTCCATCACCATAGAGACCGACCCTTCAGGATGCACAGACATGAGGGAGATGTAACTGTGTATGTGGTTGTTGGTTTGAGTGCATGACTGGTTGAATATGGGCTTAATGTGGGCTGGCTCAGGCAAAGTACATGGTCCTCAGGGTGTCATGGTGAATTTGCACGGCTTTGGCGAGCGCCTGGGGATCCCGGCCATTACTCTGCCCGGAGACGTGGCTGCCCTCGGCGCTGAGAAAGAAAAGGGAGATATACTGTTAAAGAAACATTCACGATATAGTCACAATGATCGCTGGTGATATAAAACTAAGCAACATCATTAATGTCACAATTATTTTAATGCACTGTTTATTTGTTGATTAAGCTTCTTAAAAAGTGTGATAAGAGACTAGTTTCATGATCCTTGTTGACTTGAAAGGATGTTTTCTGCAATTCAAAATAAGCCATTTTGTCAATGAAACAGAAAGACAGAGACAGACAGATGGAAGGACAGATAGAGTATGTCAAATGGTGAAAAATATGGATAGATGGACAGACAGACATGCGGATAGACAGGTCTAGTATTGTCAAATGGGAGCTTAGCAAGTATTGACGCTGACTACCACCCCTGGAATCGTGAGTTTGAATCCAGGGTGTGCTGAGTGACTCCAGCCAGGTCTCCTAAGCAACCAAATTGGCCCAGTTGTTAGTGAGGGTAGAGTCACATGGGGTAACCCCCTCGTGGTCGCGATTAGTGGTTCTCGCTCTCAGCGGGAACCACTGTGGCAAGTTGTGCATGGATCCCGGAGAGTAGCATGAGCCTTCACATGCTGCGAGTCTCCGCGGTGTCATGCACAAGGAGCCACGTGATAAGACGCACGGATTGACGGTCTCAGAAGAGGAGGCAACTGAGATTTGTCCTCCGCACCTGGATTGAGGCGAGTAAAAGTGCCACCATGAGGACACTACTAGTAAGTAGTGGGAATGGGGCATTCAAATTGGGGAAAAAGGGGATCAAATAAATAAATACAAATATGGAAAGACAGACAGACAGACAGACTATTGTCAAATGGCAAAAAAAACCTCTAGATTTAAGATACTTTATTCCATTCATTGTACCTAGCCCCAAATGCCAGCAATGCTGAGACACTGGCACAGATATTGGTCATGGTACACACACCTGTCATGTTCTTTGTCCACTAAATGGTAGCGGGCACGGAAGGCCACCAGGTGGGCGTAGTATGCTGGCGCAGGGATGGAGACGGAGCGGGTACAGCGCACGTATGTGTGGCACAACTGATAAGTGAGCAGCTGGAACTCATCAGCAGTGAAGCAGTTGTCGTCCCACAGGACGTGGTAGTGAGATGGTCGGCTGGTGCCCTGATAGGAGGAAGACGATGAGGAAAGAGATCAGAGCATAAAAAGGTACAATTTAAAAATGTCCTGATATTTCCCTGGTTTTCCATTTTTGTGGCAGTTTGCCATGTAAAAAAGCAGGAGGTGTGCACAATAAACATTGAAAACATGTATTTGGAAGAGAGAAAAAAAACATTATTGGTGAAACAAAAACGTGTGAAAAACACTTTGAAGTCTATAAAGTGACGCCAATTTACGCGTTAAAGGTCATGTGATGACCCTTAACGCTTATAAATATCACTTACTTTTGCACATTAATCATTGCTTTTCACAATAACAAAAGTGACTGATTATGATTTCAAATTTCTACAAAAGGTGAGGAGTTTGGATCCCTGAAATTCAAATTAAATTTCATGCATTTATTTATATGGTGGAATTTGATAATTTTCCACAGCACACCTGACAATCTTTCACGGCACAGTGTTTGGGAAACACGTTAGAAATACAGAGGGTTCAGTCAAAACATAAATGAAAATGAATTACTCATTACATCATTACTCTCCTTCATACCATCCCAGATATGTATGACTCACTTTCTTCTGCAGAACACAAATTAAGATGTTTAGAAGAATATTTCAGATCTGTTGGTCCATACATTGCAAGTAAATGGTGGCCAGAACTTTGGAGCTCCAAAAAGCACATAAAGGCAGAAGTAATCCATAAAACCATCATAAGACGGTTAAATCCATGTCTTCTTAAGCGATATAATAAGTGTGGGTGAGAAAACTATCTTTTTAACTATCACGCTCCACTTTTACTCTAACATTTACAGTTTTCTACTGGGCAGGAAGGAGAATTTATGGTAAAAACTGACTTAAATATTGATTTGTTTCTCACCCACACCTATCATATCATTTCAGAGCATATGGATTTAACCACTGGAGACTTATGGATTACTTTTATGCTGTGCTTCAAAATTTTGGCACCCATTCATTTGCATTGTATGGACCTACAGAGCTCAGACATTCTTCAAAAAATCTTTGTTTCTGTTCTGCAAAAGAAAGAAAGTCACATCTGGGATGGCATGAGGGTGAGTAAATGATGAGAGAAGTTTCATTTTTGGGTGAACTATCCCTTTAACACAACACAAGACAACTGGGCAGCTTATAAGGCAAGTAAAGGTGATTTGCTTTGGAATTTCAATGTTTGGTTTATACCTGTATTCCAGCATGACTGCAGAGGTAAAAGTCAAACTCATATGGGTGTGTGATATCGGTGTCTACTGTCGTACCCGCCGGAATGTTTCCACTACGACCCACCTGTGCAGGATATAAACAGGGAGCATTTAAAACACTTGGGTGTTAAAAGAAAAGAATCAAGTTCTAATAAATGTGCAGCCTTCAGTTTTGTTTCCTAGTATGCCGTTTTAGCAGACCCTGAAGAAAATTGTGGGTCTTTTCTTAATAAATGCTTTAGACCAGCTCATCATATGAAAGGAATGCTTATTTGTGTTTGATTCTTGATTTAAACAGTAAATATTCTTACTCCTTTAAAAATCTCTTCAAAGCATTTATTCCCTTACAAACTTGAGGACAGATTTGAAGAAATGCCCCCTCAAATGAATGAATAAAAAGGAACATATCATGCATTTTTTGCATCAAAAACAGACATAATTAAAATTTTCAAGACCATTTTCCACCCTCTCTCTGGCCCTTTGATTTAGAAGGGTAAATGCTCTTATTGGACTGAGAAATACGTTTGAAATTATGAAAGTTACAGTATGTTTTTAAAATACATTGAGCTCCTTTATCTCAAAGTGATTCTCTACAGACCTTTCCACAAGATGAAAGCCCAGAGAAAGATTGCTCACCCTCTCATTGCGATCAGCACAGAAGAGTCGAGTATGGTGGCGTTTCTGCACCACTATGTACGTGATGCCAGGCTGGTACTCCTTCTCCAGACTGATACAAGCTTCTCGAATGGCCAGCAACTCATAGTACAACACCTGTAAACACAAACACATATACATATACATATATATATATATATATATATATATATATATATATATATATATATATATATATGGTATCAGCCATTGAAGGACATAAATTGGTCTATCACCATCTCAAAGTGTAAATACACTGTCAAATCACTGCAAATGAGGAGAGATGAGGCGTGCATGTAATGCTGTTCCACACCTGTCTAAACTGTCCCTCAGACACACCGTCCCTGTAGAAGATGATTCTGGTAGGTTTGTAGCGAGTGGATTTATAGAACTGGATGAGCAACTCTCGCACCATAGAGGCCAAATCCTGAATCACCTCCTGTCTGGGCCTCTGGACACGCACGGTGGCACAGTACCTACTTGGATGAGCATCCATACTGCCCACCACCTATAAACACAGAAAAAAAGAGCATTATGACTGGATGCACACGAGCCATTATGGAGCCATTACGGAGCCATAGTGAATAAAAAGTAGGGTTGGATACCGGATGTCATGAAAACATTCCACACTAAATAATACAAAGACAATCAATCTCTTTCTGTTGCATTGCCCTCTCACTGGTTGCATGTAACAACAAACACACAGTGACACCAATGTAGTCTTACTCACCAACAAATCAACTGGTTCTTTCTAATGAATCAGTGAAAAAGACTCACTAATGTGTCTCAAACTCATGAGTTATCAGTTTGAATGAGTCTAAAGACTCACTCTCCAACTTCACTGGACTGAGCTGTTCTTTATTCACGTCCAACTTGGAATAAACTGTAATTTTTACAGAATTGTGTGCACTTAAGTTTCATTTCATTTAATACAGTTTGACAACAGACTGGATGTTTATATGACGATGTGAAATGAATGACGCACATTCAGAACAGAATAATAAGAAAGGAGAAATTATAAAGGATCAATAATAATAATAATAATGAAGACTAATAAGTTCTTTAATTATTATTGTTTTTAAAATTATTTACGATTCACGTCATCATTCCCATCAGAATGGGAGCTAAACTGACCGCTGCGATGGATGGCTTCTTCCCGTCTCCTGCAGGTGGATGAGTAACATCTGCACCCAAAAATATGACTGGCTGCTGGAACACTGATGGCCTGAGAGAGAGAGAACACACACACAAAAACAAACACTACATTAGCTGAATAATTCCTTTTAAAAGCAAGAGGCAATTATAGAAACCCGCTGTCTTCCCTCTTATTTCTTTTTCAATTATTTTGAAATACTCCCCATTAGCTTACCGTTGATGCGGCACCAGGATGTTGTTGATACCGCCGAGTTTGACGTTGATTTTGAGGCAGAGGTTCGAGAGCGTCTGAGGGGACGTTTTCACCACATTCTTCACCTGCACACACTGAGTGGCCATCCCAAGAAGAGTGTCTCCAACACGCTTCACTTCAGCTGCACAAACACAACAAGCATATAAAAAGTTCACAACAAACGTGTTTTCATTAGTATGAAGGAGTGTTTCCCAATGTGTGATGTCTGAATCCGAGCTCACCATAGACGGGTGTTTTTCCAGGCAGAATGACGATGATGAGCTGAAGGCCAGAGTAAGTGTTCTTCAGATGTCTGAACATTGGTTCCACGCTGTCTGCTCCCTGTGCGTACTTACAGAAACACGGCTGACCCTGGATGGGCATCCCAGCGTCCTTTGAGATCTTACGCAGCTGGTCGGTGAAACCCCTGCAAGGAGAAATCAAGAATGAATACTAATTCACATACTATTAAGTATGAGTATGTACTAAACTGGTGATGTGAAGTGAACACTTTGAAGTATGATGTTAGCCAGTATTAGAACCAACTCTGGGTGACATTGAATATTTGAGATATTTGCAATTATTCTGTTGGCAATAATTAATGTCATTACTCGTAAGTGTACACAATGTAAAAAACATTATTTATTTTTTTTTCCAATTTTCTTCCCTTTTTCTCCCCAATTTGGAATGCCCAATTTCCAATGCACTCCAAGTCCTCGTGGTGGCGAGAGGAGGTGGAGGACGAATCTCAGTTGCCACCACGTCTGAGACCGCCAATCCGCGCATCTTATCACGTGGCTTGTTGAGCGTTTTACTGTGGAGACCTAGCGCATGTGAGACCCAAGTTATTCTACCCGGCATCCACTCACAATCACCACGCACCCACCGAGAGCGAACCACATTATAGCGACCACGAGGAGGTTACCCATGTGACTCTACCCTCCCTGGCAACCGGGCCAATTTGGTTGCTTCAAACTTTTTGATGCCAAGGACCCCCAAATATGATGGTCCTCTTGCCAGGGACCCCTCAGACTGTCATCCATTGACAGCCTATTATATATATAAAAAAAGTTGAATTTATGAGTGAAACTTTACTTTATGGCAGATCATTTCTGCTAGCTAGCTCACTAATATCGCAGGATGTTGTGAGAGGCAGAAGCCGTGATCGCAGTTAAAATATGATAAATTGTGCATCCCTATATAACAGGGGTGGGCAACTATTTTGGTAAAGGGGCCACATCGGGCTTTAAGTAATGCATGGGGGGCCACATTGTATTGCTTTTGAGATACAATGTTCTGCATTGATTTAGCTTTTGTATTTTTTAAGCCCAGAAATATTTGTGTACTCAATTTTCTGAAGTGTATCTGTGACTAGTGAGACTATTCTGCAATTTTCTAAAGTATTATATTGCTCTACAAAGATAGATACTTTTTTTTATATCTTTGTATAAAGGCTGAGCTTATACATTTATTTTACCATCTCTACTTCCCTGTTAATTTATAATTCAATTTAACAATCTCTACATCAGGGATCTGTTTTAATATTTAAAAAATTGAAATGTATAGAACTTTTAATGTTTGTCGTAAAGCGTGCGAGTTTACTTTTTTTTTTTTCTAAAACATTACCCGTTTACGTGCTAAAAGGGACATGATTCGGGTCTCCTCGATGGTTTGACAGCACACAACTGAATAACACAGGCTGCATGACTCCGAAGGGACTAAATTGCAGAAATAAAAAATACATTTGTCTCTGGCTTGCTTTTGCTCGCATGTCAATGATGCCAAGATCTACTTTTATATGTAATTTAATCACTAAGAGGGTTTACCTGCAAAGTAGCACCAAACATCACAAGCAGCCTCAAGAAATGGACACAGTGTCCCCGTATAACACATTTCCTTGAGCAGAATATTGCACTGCAGAGCGCAGAGTTTGTTTAAAGGGGAAAGCCAGATAGAAATGGCGCACTCGCGTGCACAGTTGCCAGATTATACAAAATAAGTCTAACATTAGGCAGAATATTTCCAATTTGCACAAGTATAAATCTCAAACTGGGGGCGTTTCGTCTCTTATCTGGCAACCCTGAGCATGTTTAACGCTTGTGGAGACGCGTTAGGTCCCATGCAAGTTAACTGAAATATCAAATGAAAAAAAAAAAAAAAAAAAACGGGAAAAAAAATGCTTTTACGATAAATGATCTGTGGGCCACATTAAACCATGTGTAGGGCCTGATCTATATAACATGCTTTTTTCACTTTTTTCGGACATTTTCTGCAGACCCCATAGCACCCCCTTGTGGACCCCAGTTTGAAAAGCCCTGGCTTAGGAGACCTGGCTGGAGTCACTCAGCACGGCCTGGATTCGAACTCACGACTCCAGGGGTGGTCAATACAAGCAGCAGTGACTTTGAAGTGTTTGTTTTGTTCGGATAGCTTTTTTAAATAATCAGTGCTAAGTGTAATTAGAAATTAAATGTTTCTTTAGTTGTTTTTGATCAACAAATGACTGTAAAGAACAGAAATAGACATGATTTCGTGAACCTCGTCTTTGGACACACATTACACGGAACAAGTCAAACCAAACATTTACTTTCAACATGCATTGAAAACATCTCACAGCTGAACTTCTTCACCATTATACTACTCAATCAGAGGTGAGTGAAATCTGAAAAATTACCAGCTAGTTTCCTAATCACAGACATTTTAGTCGCATACGCGGGTGATTTACTTGCATTGTGAAAGGTTGCGCATAGAATAAAAGAGCGGTCTAAGGTTAAGAATCGACATTGATATTGTTCAATTGAAGTTCACGATCAAGTGGTAAATCTATATTTTTGCCAGCCCTACTGCCAAACACGTGACACAGGCCCAGCTTGTCCGCGAGAGAAATGGGCTCAGTTTATGTCTCTCTCATGCCGCATTGAAGCATCTCTGACTGCACTGAGCTCTGAACTTATAATTATATGACCTGCTTTTTTATTGAAATGCTAGACATGATATGAATACACAAATAGTTTAATATAAATAGCGATATATGGATTTAAAGTATCGATACAATATTGTGAGGAAGACCCGCTGTCTTCCCTCCTATTTCTTTTTCCTAATCATTTTTTAAATACTCCCCATCAGCTTTTTTATTGTAATAGTCCTAATTTTTACAGTATTTTATTTTTAAATTAAACTTTTTATCAACTTGGCTCCACTGGCTGTTTGGTCGAAATGATGGTTCCTCTGATTCGGAAAAAGGTGACTGCAATTCCACCGAGTAGCCCATCTTCCGGAGTCAACATCCTTGTTCTATCAACCAATTATACTTTAGAGTTAATGTTAAGGTGTAGCTTAGGGTTAGGGGCTTGCAAACAAAATACTTATCCCGAACCCTAAAATTAGAAGGAAATGATGGCTTGATAAGTTTCTCTGACAAGAATGTTATTGCAGGACAAAAAAAGATGTTGATTGAGGAACATGTCCAACTTGGCAAAACCATTGTGATCTTGGGAAAAATGACATCAACTACTAAAATCACAAGGGTGTGGTCTCACTTGAGTATCTCTTCTCTGCACTGTCTCTGTGTGGCAAAGCAGGCAATGGCCCACATCTTGATCTCCACTCCAGTATGGAATTGTTTCCCTCTCATGTCCCAGACGCCATGACTGGGTGTGGCCACAGTGCGATTCTGTAATGACAGTGCAAGGTTGATCTGCTGTACAGTGAGTGTGCAAACACAACAAGCATGCAAAGTCATTTATAGACTGCACTGAACTGAAACTAAAATTAAGTGAATAACTTTACAAGACAATTTTGACAATAAAAGTCTGTGTGTGTGTGTGTGTGTGTGTGTGTGTGTGTGTGTGTGTGTGTGTGTGTATATATATATATATATGCACTTTATAAAAATTATTATGTAAAAACATGTATACTGTAGGACTAATCACAACTTGGCACTAACATTAGTTAATGCATGAGGTAACAAGAACTAACAATGAAATATATTTCTAAAAATGAAATACCATTAAAGTTTTAACTACTTTTTCATAAATGACTAGATGTTGTTAAGCTGTACAACTGCATTTCCTGTTTCCATGGTAACAGTGACCTACAAATGTATAGAACCTTATTGTAAAGTGATACCACAAAACTCACAGAATAGCAGATTACAGCAAAGCTAACATCAAATATCTATTCATTTCCATTCATTAATTTTTAAATTGTAAGGCACTGCAGCCATGCAAAAAAACATCTATAGTCAAATCACTGCACGCTTATCTATTGGTAGTTAACACACACACACACACACGGACACACGGTTAGGAGCTGTTAGTTCCTCCAGGAGAAGGGTCATTCAGACAGACACAAACAGACAGACACAGAGATGTGGGTGATTGAAAGGAAGGGTACCATAAATTGCTCTGAGCTCACCCTGCCCCCGTACTGCAGCATGGGCGCGGGTAACACACGCCCGGTCACGTGGGCCATCTCGTCTCGCACCTTAAATTGGAACTCCTGCACAAATGGGTCTGCTTCATAATTAGCACTGCGCACCTGCAAACAAGCAACATCTGTTTTATAACACATTCTATATGACAGTGTTTTTTTCAACTCCAGGCAATTTCATGTCCAGGGTTTTTTTTTTTTAATAAACAAAAAAAAAAAACTGATTCATTTTCTTTTTTTAATTAAATGTCATTAAGGATTCAAAAATTTTTTTTGGAGATGTTAACAGATGTGCAGGTTGCACATAATTGAAAACAATGATAGCACTCATTATGTTTAATAATAAAGGAAAAGTGGTTAATTTTTTTGCCATTTCGTTCTTCCTGTTAATAAAACAACGTTTATGCAACCTCACAAAAATGAGGTATATAGATTGATAGGACAGTACACATGTATGTGAGTATATCCTGAGCATTTGTCCACATCATTCATAAAAAGGAACACTTTCCATCCAATCACAGCACCGCCTCATGCAAGAGTTATCACGCGCGGACATGACAATGGTTTCGAGCCCGCGGAAGTTCAAAAGCACTCGTGGAACAGGTGATATCGAAATCCCTCTTCGGAATGGACCACAGATCATAATCAGACCGATGCAAGCGTTACTTGGTTGCAGACACGAAGCAGCCGTTTATGAGGGGAGGGTGTTGTTTAGGAGGATGATTCTCCACATGTCTGATCATTAACAGGATACTATGACGGCTCGTTCAATGGTGAAAATCGACAATGGTGAAAATCGAAAACTCAATGTCATGTCAGCTCACTATTTTGTATCCTTCACATTTTGCGAAAGTTAAGGATTTTCACCTCCATGGTTTACGGTGTTACGTCGTCATGACAATAGAGCAGAAATACTGGATAACTTTAGTGTGATAAAATCCTTGTCTGTGTAGAGTCATGTTAACGCTCACACCACGCACATGGACATTTACATAATCATGATATACACAATACAGCAAAACTCTATCGATTGACACTTTATATTGATACCACTATATATATATATATATATATATATATATATTTATATATATATAACCCTAACCCTAACCCTACCTGCTCTACTGCACACAATTTGTTCTATAGAAAAAGAGGGATGAATTATTTTTGGTACTTTTCCAATGATTGCACTGATTGTACAGTTTAAGCCTTGTCCCAGACCTACAATATTAAACTATGAAAACCCATTAAATTATTATATGTTTAAAACTATAAAAATCTAAACAAAGAGTCAAACAAATATAAACCACTTCAGTATAAATGGTGTGAACATTTTTTCTAGCAATTTTCAAAAATAACATCTGTCCAACCAGTTGTGGCGTCAACTATTTTGTTCCTAATAATTTTTTTTTTTTTTAAGTTAGTTTACTTGTTAACCACGTTTACAAAAGTGTGAGTGAAGAGCATGCTTGAGATGAAACACGAGACAAGTGATGTTTGGAAAAAAATAAAAATAAATCAAAGAAAAATCAAGGTAAATATCACTTGTGAGCAGAATATTTTTTATTGGGGGTCATTTCCAATCAAGCTGTATTTTTGCCAAATTTGGATACATAAAATGCTAGCTATGAAATTAGCCATGGTTAGACAGAGGTCGGTGGGAGTTTGATTGGACATTACACTTTCCTTTCTAGAAGTCCACTGTGCTAAATGTGCCCAAAGTTGAAGAAACTATTTTTAAATCACAATATAAGTTTTGGCATTCCTAATAAACAGTTAAACTGCAGCTTTACATAAACATCATTGGAATGCTATTAAACTTGATTAAGCCCTAAAACGAACTCTCTGAAACGGACCGCGCACACGGTCTATCAGTCAGAAGTGTTTCGTGCCATGATCTGGTGGAATCCCAGCTTGGATCCTGCAGCACTTTGGAGTGTAAAAATACACCCCATGATATTTTTAGCTGTGTCTCAAAAGGGTGTTTCCATTTTGGTATGTTTCTATGGCCTTGTCAGTAGCATTCCACCCACTCTACATCTAATTGTAAAATCAAGTATTTCAACATGCAGTCAGCCACTCTATTTCAGGGCCTGATTGGCTGCTATTGTAATAAGGTACAAAGAGCAGCAGTGCTTCAATTGCACATTCACCGGGTTCTCACGTGGAGAGATTGCACCTAATCAGCTCACTATAGACTTAGTGCTTTTGATTGCAGACCTCCATTAACCCAAACATCAAACTGAATCCATTCGAGGAGATCAGATGGACAGCTGGAAGATGAGCAAAGCGAACAGATCCTACGTGAGCCTCAGAAGTGTGGATGGAGCCAGAATTGAATGTTAATAACATATATATATATATATATATTCACTGTTGTGAAACCAGGGGTGTGTGTCTTAACTGGGGATGTACTACATTTCAAGGGTTTCCAAACTGCAGAAACCCAGCAGTTTCTAAGGTCCCATCGGGGTCAGGTTAGAGACCTCTTCTAAGAAAACTTTGACATTATTAGTGCTTCATTTAGCTTTCTAAAGACTGGTTGGACATGATGAGATTAATCACAATTATTTTGTTATATTGATAGCCATTGATTTCCATTGTAAGGTGAAAACCCCCAAAAACAATTTGGTTGGTGGACAACTAGCCAATCATCTGGACTAATCCCTAATACACATCATAGGGAACTAGGGAGTGGTTCCTAAAGACACTCACCAGTCTGCTGATCTCCTCCTGTCTGTCCGGTGCGGAGCGTGCCGTGGCTTTGATCATAGTGGATGTTTGATTATCTGTCAGTTTCTTAATGCACCGCTGTCCTGCTACAATATTACACACCTACAAGACCACCGGAGCAAACGTAAGAGCAGAGACACTCATCTATTTCCATCAGTGAAGTGTAGGTGTCAGTACTCACCTCCAGGGGCAGGTAGGTGTGTTTCTGCTCCTGTCCCACCTGTAGGCAGGGCAGGTGAGGGTATTTGAGCTGCAGGTTGTACTTCTCTCTGAAATACTGAGCTACGGTTCGTTCTACGGTTTGACCGTTCTCCAACTGCAAAGGGAACCTGCATGGAATCAAGTGTCAATACAACAAACCGCCACTAGAGGCCAGCAAAGAGCAGAGCTGAAATCACTTGCGTCTAAGGAGGCAAAAAATGGGTTGTGTTTGGAAAAGCGTACTTACAATTCTACTTTTTGCAGTATGCATCATGTATACTGCATTATGTATAGAGGTAATATCACTCGCAATTTATAAAACCTCATTGTTAACTCATTATTTGATCAGACTGGCATAGAAATGTAACAAAACTGGATTAAAATGCAAAATAACTTTTTATTTTCAAGATAACTGGATGTTAGTCACTGACTTAAACTGCCCAACATCTCCTTTTGTGTACCACAGAGGAAAAAAAAAATCATATGGGTTTGGAACAACATACGGGTGAATAATAGATAACATATTTTCCACTTTAGGGTGAACTATTCCCTTAAAAATCCCATTTTCAAAAATGAAAAATTCAAAATGATTGGTGTATTTATTCACAAATCATCTTGAAACAATGTGACTGCCTCCCACAATCAATAATGCATCTTGTCATAACACGCTTCACTTCCCACAGCTTTAGGCGGTTTGACTCACGTTTGGTGGCTGGCAGGGCGACGGGTCACATTGCAGACCCGGTACTTCCTCCGCATGGTTCCGCAGTGTGTCACCTCCACCTTCAGACCTGCACAGTAACCAGCCAATCAGAGAGGCACAACCACATGCACACACAGAAATATAACAACATACTCTCACACTCATACCTTTGATTTCTTTAGTGAATTTGACTCTGTGGGAGTCCGTAAGGGGTCGAGGCTGCTCGTCAATATTGTGGATGTCCAGTACCTCACACATGAACTGAATCACTGGCTGTGCTTTGTAGAAAGCTGTGGCTGATACTGCAAGACAGAAGAAATAGGCAAAACTGATGAAAACTTGGTCAAAATAAAAATTGAACGGGGTCATTTCATGAGGAATCTAACACAAGGAAAATTAACTCCAACTTTCAGAACAAAAAAAGAATTGATTAGTGGCACTTGTTAATTGAAGCATCACTTTTACTATTCATTTTATACTTGGGGTTTGGAGAAAAATCACTAAGCTTCATTATTGAACGTTTTCTATAACAAGCCTCATGATTTGAGGTCTAAACTTCAACTCATAACCAGGGTCGACTCAAGGATTTTAAACAAAGTTCTCAGCTTGTTTTGGATGCACAGCCTAAATACAGAATATGGCATGCCGTTGCCCTAATTAAGACTTTTAATGTACATTTTATTTATCAAACATTTTTAAAAATCGCAATTACACTATCAAGAGAAATAATTGACATTTATCATTTTTGTCATAATCGTGCAGCCCTAGTTGGTGTGGACTCAAAGCTGGTCTGATTGCTTATGCTTGCATGCCTTAACACTCTTTCTGAGCTCATTCACTGCATTATTAGTCGTACAATGAGCAAGTGAAAAGAGGAGCCGATTTCAGACAGTTAGACTTTTCCCTGCCCTTTAGTGGGGAGGGGGAGGAGCAGGCGATACAACCGTTTGACTTGTGGGAGTTTAAGAGAGCGGGAAAACATGCAGACACGGGGGACACAGAGAGGGTGAAACTTGAAAGAGTCACACACCCGCCCGACTGCCATGTTTCAGTCAAAGAGAGGATTCCCTTCATTCCCATGGCAACAGTGTGAACAGTTCTCAGTCTTTGCAAACACTGTGCTTACATCTAGAGCATATCCACCACCACTGGGCTGCACAACAAGGATGGCCCGAAGGTTGACTGTCAATTTCTCAGTCGGGCTAATGGTGCTTTTATGCAATCAATTCTATTTGTGTACGCGTAGAGACTCAAAACTGGTGGCATTTGCACTCAAAAACAGTTTGACAGATCAGAACATTAAAAAGTATTTATAAATGTACACGTCATCCTAAAAACAACATGATGCCTCCAGGCCTCATAAAACACAGGTCCAAACAACACCTAAAGAAACGTTTGTGTATGAAGTTGTCATGAAAACCAGCACACAAGATTCAACACACTGGGTAAATTTGAGCAAAATGAGCACGATACATTGTTTCATGAGATTATTATTCCTGTATAAATACATTAATGATGCAATATAAAACTAACATAATTTTGGATATATCACTTCTCTGTCACCTTTGTATACATTTACATTTTTTAATTGTTGAAGTAAAACCTTTAAAATAAAAAGCAAAAATTTAAGACACTTATATTAAGTTATTAATTATCAACAAAGTTATGTCTTGACTCCTGTAAATCCTTAAATGCTAAAAATATACTTTGCTTCTTACTTTGCTGTAAGAATACGTTGCAAACAAATGGCAACATTTAATTTTTAAATGGTTTAATTATACAGCATTTTAAAGGTTAAGTTTAAACTTGTTAATATATTTTTATATTGAATATTATACTTAAGTTGTAAGCCAACAAAAAAGTAATTTCTTGTCAATGTGTCTCATCATACACAGTGCTTTTGGTGCTTTATTTAAAAATATGTTGCTACTAATCCAACCATGCCAACAAAAAAAATGAGAAGGGTATAGCCCCTTTTGGAATTGCTGAAACACCCTTTTGGAGAAACTCAGCCCCTTCTGGAGAAACCATGCCCTATTTTGGAGATTGCACCCTCATTTGGAAATCTCCGGCCTGCAGCTATACCTACTTGGAAAAATCCATATTGTTGTACCAATCCACCCCTCTCTGCTCACTTTCTTTCCCCAGGTCCTACAAACCTTTGCTCATGTCAAGAAACCCAGAGAAGAACCCTCACCATCTATGTTGAGCATCATCTTCCACATGGCTGGGCGAACAGACTGGTGGAAGCCAAACCACACCTCTCTGCCTCCTCCCAGAGGATGGTCATAGCCCTCCGGGGCAGAAAAGAATGAACGCCCCACAGGTGTGTACCTGAGAGAAACGGCACAGAGAGCAGAAAAATTAGCACACAAAATGGGTTTAAGGATATTACATTTACACATTTGGCAGACGCTTTTATCCAAAGCGACTTACAGTGCACATACCGGAGCAACCTGGAGTTAAGTGTCTTGCTCAAGGACACAATGGTGGTGGCTGTGGAGATCGAACCAGCAACCTTCTGATTAACAGTTATGTGCTTTAGCCCACTACGCCACCACCACTCGCTATTAAATATTCCATAGATCGGTGATATCAAATACATTTAATTTGATTATGTTAAATACTGTTTGTCATTTACATTTACATTTATGCATTTGGCAGACGCTTTTATCCAAAGCAACTTACAGTGCACTTAATACAGGGACAATCCCCCCGGAGCAACCTGGAGTTAAGTGTCTTGCTCAAGGACACAACAGTGGCATCTTGGTGGTGCTGGGGCTTGAACCCCGACCTTCTGGTCAGTAACCCTGAGCCTCAACCACTGAGCCACCACTGCCCCATTTGTCATATTATGACAGCCAAACAAAAAAAAATATGGAAAATATATATTTTTTTTTCCCCTCATTTATAAATTTAGATGAGTGCGAAAAAATGCATAGATCATTTCGAATTAGATTCTTACTGTACATTAAAAATCATTTATCTACTTGACTACAATGCTTTGGTAAAAAATTATCCAAAAAAATATAATTGTAAGCAAACACATAATTAAGATAAACATTGAATAATAACATTTCTTGATATTTAGATAAAGAAAAAAAAAAAAAAAAATCACCTACATTCCCAATAATATGTTCCTGAATGTATTACTGACCTGAACAATCTAGAACCTTCATATACATATTTAAACTAGGGATGCACTGAAATTTCGCTACCAAAAATTCGGCCGAAAATTGAATTTTTTGTTTTGGCCGAAAGAGAAAAAAGGCCGAAAATATATGCCGCCCCTCAGTGCTCAGGTTTCACTTTCGATCGTTCTAGCCATAATCACGGCGCTACCAAGCAAAGGCCGATGTCAGCGGTGTGTAAATACTATAAGCATACTACGCAGTCTTCGTAAGGCACCAACTCCCTAGGAGGGCACCATCTTACCCTAGGAGGGCACCAGAATGTCCACCGTGTTCCCTTCCTTGCACGTTATACGTTATTCGAGGACCCAAAAGCAGTTGCGGAACACAGACGATCACTTCACGCACATATTACGCGTACGCGACAATCCTCTTGACTACTGGTACATGACTTTCCATCGCATGCAGGTATTTATCTGCCCCAAGCACCAGCACAGAGAGAGAGAGACTATTCATTGCAGCATCTCATGTTCTTGATGAGAAGAGGAACCGTCTCTCCTGCCAGAAAGCTGAGCAACTTTAGTTCTTGAAGAGAAACCTGCCACTTTTACTTAAATAGAAAGTAGTCCAATTTGCTACGTGTATAGCAATTATATTAAAATAGGTTTAGCCCTGCAAAACTTTGTTCTTCACGTGAGGCTACACCTGTCGTTTAGAGTTGAGGTTGGTTTTAGTTCTATTACTGTGTTTTGCCTGTTGTTATCATTAAAATGAATGTGTAGCATATTTTAACTTCTTTATTTGCAAGATGCTAGCCTAGAGCTGCTAAGTTCATTACTTGACTGCTGTTTTGCATATCATTATAGTTTTCTAGAACGTTACATTATTTGGATAGCTGATAAAAAAAAAATCTGTTAAATTTGATTGTTAAAGAACTGAATAAAGAATAATATATTTAATATTGTTTTAATATATTTTCAGTCCAATTTTGGTGCGTTACTTTCAATAAAAGTCTGATCATTTTATTGGTTTGTAGTTTTTCCGATTCAGATTCATTAAATTCATGAAATTAATTAAAAAGTATAACATTAATACAATTATATATAAACAAACTATTTTAAAATAGGTATTACATTTAATTTTTTTAATTTTTTTAAAGTCATTTTCGGATTTCAGCCAAGTGCATCCTGAATTTTCGGTGATCCTGAAGATTTCAGGTGTCCAATACTTTTCGGGGCCACTATATGATAATGACAATATATTATCCAAACAATAACTGTAGGTATGTCAGAATGTATGGTTTGTAAGAGGCAAAATAATACAGGATGCAGTCTTTCGATCACAGGCTAATTGTCTTGAGATATAATGGCTGCACCTGCACTCACTTCATTGACGGTAGGTGGCGTAGTACCACATCCACAGCGTGAACTGGGTTAGTGCTGATTGGCTTGTCCAGCTCCAGCGGCTCCGGCATACTGCGACCAGTTAGTACCTCATGCAACAGGTGCCAGCTCACCAGAGACACAAATTTAATGCTGACCTTAAAGGGTCGGTCTTTGCCCCCTTCACCTGGCAGCGTAACATCCAGGTCCACCTGTCGACACATAAGGAGTGATGTAGAAGAATGGAAAATGGGAATGTTAACGCAGTTTCATAGTGATTTGAAAATGCTTTGAGGAGAACTGAAAACACTAAACCCTAGTGAGCAGCCTTTCTGTCGAACATGACTACATAGACAGCAACTTTCTTAGGCAGCATCCTAGCTCGCTTTGTAACAGAACTAGTGTTTGCTTACCCCTGTGGGTGCCACAGGCAGTGGGTTGGCTGTGTAAAGACTTCGCTTTCCATCATAAACTGGCCTTCGATCCCCAAAGATGGTGACCTTAAAATGCTGCACCATGGAGTCCACAACCTCCCTGCAGAGACAACACTCATCATGAGGAGTCTATAAAAGGAGTCAGTCGTGAGCTTCAAGCGGTTCTCCTGCAAAGCCTTACCTGTTCACTCGGCGTGGGCACTTCTCAGGCTTGATGTCAACCTCGTAGAGGTACACGTCCATCTTGGGGATCTCGACCTGGAAGCAGTTGGCCAGCAGTTTGATGGGCTTCCCCATGGTGCCATAGCCAGGCCTCCGTGGCACGGAGAACAGGGACTGGGCCCCAACGGCTCCTGATGCGAGAGGGACAGAAAGAGAAAAAAGACAATCTGTTAGAAATATAAACACAGAACGTGGGACGACTCCAAATCAAGTCAAACTCAGGAGGAGGAGTTAATTTATTTGCATTTAAAAAGGTGCCGTTTTCTCATGTTCATGGATGAAAGCGCTCTTTCTGACGTGCGTGCACAGACAGCGCGCTCCTCAGTTTCTAATCACTTTACATTATGAGCGAAAATGAGGAAGAGCTTGTTAATAAAACCCTGCATTCTCTGTGGTGTGAAATGGACCCCCCGCTGCACTTTAGTGTTGCTGACGTCATCAAGCTTTCCTACCCGCATCAGTTCAGTTTATTATTTATCCCTTGGGAAATTTCATTTGCACAAGGGCCACATTAAAATATCCAAACACACAAGTCAACATAACACAAAAAGAGGTCAATATTTAGGTCAAGAGCAATATGGATTAATCAGGATATAAACAAATAAAATTCATATTTTTTTTTTATCTTTTTATTTTTTTATCTTGGATTGAAAAACAATGCATAGAATATAAAACAGTTCAGATTTTAAAAATTGCTTATTTTAATTTATTTTTTCATTGCAATGGACATGACAGGTGTACCATTATGCTACATTGGACATTACTTTCATTATTTTTAAAGTAGTTTTTGAATCACTTTCCATAAAAATGGATGTAAATCTAAAAGTCTTAAAATGTACATCTTTCTCATTCAAAACTTTTAAGAATATCAATATTTATTTTGCTTATCGTCCAACATATCACACAGATATTTAATAAAAAATGTGTTGGTTTTCACAAAGAAAAAAAAAACATGATATATACGGTTACAGTAGGGCTGGGTGATATAGTTAACGAAGTTAACGAGCTAATGAAGTCTTCTAACCGAGGAGCGAGCGCGAGTATATTTATCTCGCAAAGATGCGCAAATGCATAATATAATGGATGCACCAAGGCACAGTCGCGTGCATGCACAAGATCGTGCAGACACCAGAGCGCACTCTCCTAGCTCTTTTCCAAGTGCCTTTTTTAGTTTGTTTTTATTTTAGCTTTAGTATTTTAAGGTTGCCAGAGCTCAAGCATTTACTTGTTTCATTTAAAATGTCTCGCGTCATAAAAGTTCTCAGGACAGTCTTGTGTTACCTCTATCTATTGGCATTTTCATGTTTAATTAGGGTTGATTGTAAATGTTTCAAATGTTATAATATAGGGTGAAGAAGGGTAAAGTGGGACAGTTACGCTTGACCCCTATTGTATCCATATGTATTTCTTTAATGGTTCAAAATCATTAGTAAACATATCTTAATGTAATAATTAACGTTTGGAGGATTTAAATGGATGATTTTACATAAGGATGTGCGGCAGAGCTCATTTCAAGCAATGGTAAAGAAGACAGAAATGTGACAAATCTTTTTAAATTGATAAGTAGAAGTTACATATGATGATTTATTTGAAAGCGTGTAAGAAAATATAATTTCAAATAATTAGAAGACATTTTCGGAAGAATAATTTGTCCTTTGTCCCACTTTTTTTACATGAAAAAAAAAAATAATAATCTGATTTTGTCAAGAGGGTTTCCAAAAGGTTCTTCCCAGTACTATTACTTAATTTTTGCTTTTTACTATGGTAGGAGACATAAGCTATATAAAAAAAAAAGTGACCAAATAAATAAATTAAATTTACAAAAGTATCCCACTTTGCCTGTGTTCACCCTACTGTGTATAAAAACAAACACTAAAATAAATTCATGGTCATTTTAGTTAGTTTGGAGTAATTAATATGTATTTTAGTTTCAGTTTCTTACAATCATTTCAGTGTTTGTTTTTGTTTCAGTTGACGAAAATGTTTTTATTTAGCATTCATTAACAATAATAACACTGCTGTGAACTTTATTCATTATATTTAAAGTAGTAGATATTATCGACCGATATTAGCCTTTTACAGATATATTGTATCGGCATATACATTTTCCGATATGCGTGGTTATGAAATTTGTAATTTTTTTTCCAGAACATATAAAGCACAAAACAATGCTTGGGGTTATTTAGAATTGGTGTCAAAGTAGTTTGTCCATTGTTTACAGAGCTGAGCTGACGGTGGTTCTGCAGACAGTGTGGTGTCAAGCGGTGTATTCTCGGTAAGTTGCTAACTAGTTAATGAAATGCATAATGGAAAGTTAAACAATGACCCCATAATTTTCCATTTTCAATATAACTAATATAACGATAAGCCGGTCCCTGACAACCATGTCACTCATATGTATCACATCTGTTTGCTGTGTTAGCCATCTATAGTTTGTCAGTGCAGTCAGTAACATAGCAGATTGAAAGATAAACATCAGAGCATCTTTTTGCAATTCAACAGACAACGGTGCGGTGGTGGAGTATGTCTGTTGAGTATTGATTTCACACTACGTTGTTACCTAGTTGGTGAGATGCAATGCTAGAAAGTAAATAATCAACGTCCATATTTACTCTTTGTTACAACGAGCTTATAGCAAGCTAATCACGTAGTTATTTTCATACCTTGTCAGCTGAGTGGAAGCTAATGTGTAAACATGTTTTCACCAAACTGTTTTGTTCAGGATTCACAGTTTGGTACCCCCTTCAACCGAACAATTCCAGTTGTTGCATTAACAAAATGTAATATTTTAAAGTCTGGTTTTCACCGTTGAATGTTTCCCCTGCTGCCGCTGTTTATCTCTTGACTCGGCAGGTGTAAATGCTTCTTCTTTTACAACCTGCCCCTAACTGACTGACAGTATTCAAATAGTCAGCATTTGACAGATACTAAACAGTACTGATGTTTATTTAACTATTTATATTATTTGAATTTATTCTTTATTTAAATGGTCAGCCATTGACTTATACTAAACAAATGTTCTGATTTTTATTTAGCTATAATTGTAATAAATGTTTTATTTAAATGGTCAGCAACTGACTGACACTGAACATACATTACTGATGTTTTAGCAATTTATTAGTTTTCATTTCAAGAATTTGAGAATGTATAATAATAATAATAATAATAATAATAATAATAATAATAATAATGACAAATATTCTTTGATAAAAATATTTGTTTAAGAAAGCAGCCTTCTGAGTATTTGCATAGTCATATCGATGCAGAATCAGTGCACAATCCACATCAAAAAATGAACTATATCAGCCACCATAACATGAAATGGTAATTTTGCCCCTCTAAAATCGGTACCAGTATCGGACTCAAAAATCCCATATCGGTCAGGCTTTAATTTAAAGTTACTTCTGCCTGTTACATTAAAGCCAGTTTGTGATGGCATCAAGATACTGAATTACTTTGTTTGATAAAAATAAACCATCAAAACTAGGATTACGAACTGTAAACCAAGACTGTGATGCACTGTTTATTTATGTGGAAACGCATGCCGGTTCAGAGACAAATGAGTAATTTCCCCTGCTGAGCATAAGCACTATTTTCAGTGGAAAAGAGGGTTAAGAGACAGCCAAGTCTGAAGTTGTGTGCATGGTGTGCTGCTGCCTAACATACAGAGAGAAATGTTGAACATTTATGGTCAACTTCATGATTGTGATTGACAGTAATTGGGGATAATGATTTCTTGACACCAAAATGCACATGGCACACTACACATCTGGAGAAATCAAATGTTGCTGGCCTCAGACATGAGAAGTCTTGCACATGAATCATATGGCCCACACAAGTTTCAAAGTTACTTTGAAAGAAGTTAAAATGCAGTTCAGTGACATTAAAGGTGAAGTGTGTAATGTGTGTTTTATATCGAACACTTCACAAGTACATACAGGACATCTTCAGTTGGAAGGAATGGATCTGTATGGAACAGAGCACAGAATGTAGAGGTCTTAAAGAGGTGTAAAACAAACGACGCTAAATGCGTGATGCGGCAGCGAATAGACACTCTTGCTGGAAACAAAAACTTTTTGCAATTCCATTTGGTGAAATTACTCAAGAACCCAATGATTCAGAACACAAACGAACACCCTCTTATCAAGATTCTAATAATGAGACATCAACAGATGAAAGTTTATGCAAGGTTCAGCCCAGCATTACCCACCAAATGGCCTCCGAGATCTTCCTGTGCAAAACAAATGTCAGGCTGAGTGTGACTCATCCAGTTTTGACTCATAAACTTTGCTGAAGAGGCCGCCCTCTGTCCAAGTGGAAGAAAGCACAGTCATCTTAAAAGAAAAAAGCTAGAAAAACATGCTGTTTTCATTCATAAAACCTGGCGAGGGTTAGATTGAACCATTATCTGCAGTGTTAAATGGAGTGCAAAAGTATCGGTTGTGGAAGCAAAAATCCTATTAATTTCCTTAATTGAAAAATAGATTTTTAGCAATGGCGTATTAAAACATCATCCATCTTCAACCGCTTATCCGAAGTTGGGTCGCGGGGGCAGCAGCTCCAGCAGGGGGCCCCAAACTTCCCTAAGTTTGCTAATCCTATTAAACCTTTCAATATAAAATCTACCATGAGCCTCAAGGTTGCTAAACGATGATATATGATTCTGTGAAAGCCACAGGTCAGTGTGCGTGTTTACATGCATGATCATACACTGATTATGCTTAAGCCGACAACATGTGGTCAGTAAACACCTTAAACGGTTTTCCTTTATCAGACTAAGACCAGACATACATGGTGCGCATTCTGACACTCGTAAGGTTGTGAGCCCCTGCACACTTTATCTTAGAATTGTAACGATGCAGTGGTACACAACACGACTTTACGACTTCGCCAATTCCGAAGCAAATCCCACAACTTTTTGTACTATTTGTCATTATAAAACAAAGCCAGAGTAGGAGCTGGCTTCCCACTCTTTTCAATGCATAATTTTCTAGAACATTTTATGTGCTCAACAGGTGTATATTTAAGCAAAAACATGAGCGGTCATTATGTATACAGTATTGTGGTTATTGGATGCAGATATTTTTCAGAATTCCATATTTGACAGTTTAATCAAATAATATAATTATTTTAATTCATTTAATTTTGCATCACATGCATTTTAATTATAAAAATGAAGTGCTATCATTTAAAATCCTCACAGCACAACTCAAAACAACATTGGAGATATATATTTGTTACTATTGTTGTTTAATTGCAGTAAACATTACATTACTATACAATAGTAATATATTGTTGTCCTTTTCCCCCATTTCACAAGGCCATTTCTCCCGAGGTTTTGTTTTGGCAGTAGTTTATCACCTCTGGATAAGCAACTCGCTACATGGCCCAGTATGATTGTTAAACCCAAAAAAGCTGTGATTGAATTTAATATATACACACACAAACGAGGCAAAAAATTATGAGCACCTGCCAATATGCTGACGGTCCTACGCATGCCCCCAAATACAGTGCCGACCCGCAGAGGTATGGACTTTACAAGCCCCCTGAAAGTGTCCTGTGGTATCTGTCACCAAGACGTTAGAAGCAGATCCTTTAAGTCCTGTAAGATGTGAGGCAGGGGCGCCGTAGATCGGACTTGCTGGTCCAGCACATCCCACAGATGCTCAATTGGATTGAGATCTGGGGAATTTGGAGGCCAGGGCAAAATCTTGAACTCTTCATCATGTTCCTCAAACCATTCCCAAACAATGTGTGCAGTGTGGCATGGCGCATTATCCTACTGAAAGAGGTCACTGCCATCAGGGAATACCACAGGCATGAAGGGGTGTACCTAGTCTGCAACAATGTTTAGGTAGGTGGCAATTGTCAAATTGATTTCCACATGAATGGCTGCACCCAGTGTTTCCCAGCAGAGCATTGCCCAGAGCATCACACTCCCTCCATCAGCTTGTCGTCTTCCCACAGTGCATCCTGGTGCCATTACTTTCCCAGGTAAATGGCGCACACGTACACGGCCGTCCACGTGATATAAAAGAAACGGGACTCATCGGACCAGACAACCTTTTTTCACTGCTCCAGGGTCCAGTTCTGATGCTCGTGTGCCCATTTGTAGGCACTTTCGAAGGTGGACAGAGGTCATCAAGGGCACTCTGACGTCAATGGCTACTGTATGTTGTGACGCATTCCTTCCATGACCATCATTAAAATTTTATTTGACTTGTGACACAATAGACCTTATTTGGCTGCACTTTTCCACTGACTGTTTTCACGTCACGCTTCGTTTTACAGCATGGCTACAGACCAGCAACGTGCCTGCCCTGTTAAATGCATGTTGGACGGTAAAAGTGTTGCAAAACTCAAGAGCTTGTATATTTACATATTTGTAAGTCAATACTTATTATGCAAGTAATAGTTACCTTTTGGGTCATTCTGTGCGTTTTGAGACCCACGCACCCCATTTTTATTTCATGTCTCTTAACCCTCTGGGGTCTGAGGGTGTTTTGGGTCCTGGAGAACTTTTGACATGCCTTGACATTTGTGCTTTTTTCAGTTGCTTAAAAACATATTAATGGCTAAAGTCTGATAACACTGTATTCAGCACAAACTGGGCTACAATAATATGTGAGCAACATGTGTGTACATGTTTGTATTTTTGAGAAAATAATGTTTATGCGTGGTTTTTGAAAAAACAAAAATTTTAAGTCACTGAAATAAGGCCATATAACACATACTAAACATTTGTCCACAAGACTTTTGAGAACTGGATCTTGTAGCCTAGAGTTTTTGCTACAAAATGATGTGAAAATCATCCTGATCACTCATTCATACAAAACAATATAGTCATTTAACTTTTGTGTGACAATTTTAGTGCTGAATGGCAATATGCGTGGAGGCGTGAACTATCATGAATATTGATGTGATTTACACCTGAGGACACAAAGACCACTCCTCTGGGCCTATCAATGAGGAATGTGACAGAGAGAGAATTAATGTGAGGAGACGTAATGATCAAAATCAAGTTTTAAGTTAAAAGAAGTCATCTGACTATATATTTTCTTTACATAATGACTTTACTTAATTTTAGACCTACACTACCATTAAAAGAAGTCTCTTCTGCTTACCAAGACTGCATTTATTTGATGCAAAATACTGAAACAATATTGCTATTCTGAACTCTTTTTACAATTTAAAAGAACAGTTTTCTATTAAAATATATTGTAAAATGCAATTTGTGATCAAAGCTGATTTATAATCATTCTGATTTTCTAATATGGGAATATTTAAAGTGTATTTTACTCATTTAACCTGAACACATATTTGCAAGCAGCTTTGTTGATGATAATGAGGCATTTTAAACACTAGATAAAATATAATCTAACATTCGTATAATTTTTATATCATATTACACATCATATTTATATCCTTCCTGTTATTTACAGCCAGGTGGTGATCAAAAAGGTAAAAATAAACATGACTTCTTAGAACACCGCACAGATGGGGGAAAAACAACTGAATAGTCTCTCTCATTAATGTACGATGCACTCACTCAACCGTAACACTTGCTTGTTGAGCAGGATCTTTTAAAGAGATAGTAACATTTTAGCACTGGTTATTAAGTGCATATAAAAATATTTAAAAAATGTATTGATGTAGTAAGTGTAATAAATGTCTCAATACATAGGCCTAAGTATTTAAAAGACACAAATCAAACATTATGAAATATTTTATCTTCAGAAAACACAGTAAATATTAAAGAATTTAACAAATAGGCTCAAGCTGCATCTATGCAAGGGTTTGTTAAAAAAAAAAATATTATTTGCCTAGTAGTTTTGATATATAGTCATAAATAGTCAATAATTACGGTGATTTCAAATCTCATGTAAACTAGGGTTCCTTGTGCTGTCTGATTTTTTGAATAAGCTGATTTCTGGTTATCATCAGTGTATTTCTGTGCATGTAAATGTGCTCAGTGTGATTTCAACTTTACTTCTAAAAACATGTTTAATAATCTTGTTTAATTGGCCAACCACAGTCCTTAAAAGAGATCCACCAATCAGAGAAGTCGTCACCGTTACCATTGACACAGGAATCACACCTAAAGAGCTCAACAATGGCTAAAGACGCTAATTCCCATAAAGCGCTGGGCATCATGTGGTACCTTTTACTTTTCTCAGCACTGGCCAGGACTAGCCAATCACAGTTATTTATTATTATTACTGAGGATTTCAAAATGCTTTTAAAGATACTGCTGTGCTGAGGCAGATTTTCATTTACAGGTATGAATCCTTGAAATTATCAGTTTTTATGTAAAATAACTATTCAGAGTAAAAGTGTCTCCAATGAGATTTTTTCTGATATTTAAATGTGGATGGATGGAGGCGTCAGTTTTCTGAGCTACGAAGCACCCTTGGAGGCAATTTACAATGTGTTCATGCCAAGGGTGCTTCCAACAGCAACATTACTTTTTACTTATTCTGTTTTAAAAGTATTTTGCATAGTTAAAATGTTTTATTTATGTAACAGAAAGTATTACTACTGGGCAAGAAGAAGAAATTCTTTAAAAAATTGACTTAAATATTTATCTGTTTCTCACCCACACCTTTCATATTGCTTCAAGAAATATGGATTTAACCACTGGAGTCATATGGTTTACTTTTAAGCTGACTTTATTGGATTTTTGGAGCGTCAAAATATTGGCGCCCATTCACTTGCATTGTATGGACCTACAGAGCTGAAATATTCTTCTAAAAATCTTAATTTGTGTTCTGCAGAAGAAACACATCAGGGATGGCATAAGGGTGAGTCAATAATTAGAGAATTTTCGAACTAATAATTTACGCATACTTAAAAAAAAAAACAACACTTGTTTAAATTTGTTATTATATTGAAATGTAACTTTTTGAATAGGATAAAGGAGTGTTTTATAGCACATTAGCATAATTTTGTTGTGGTATCAAAATTGGTATAAAGAACTAGAGGTCGACCGATATATCGGATTTATTTACCCATTAATCAGGGCAGATAAAGGATTTTTAAGGATTTATAACTAAATCTCTGCACTGGAGAATGGCATTCCCGATAAGGTGGAGAGGACACTAACATTAGCTGTTTGGAAACCGCTTACCTTTACTCTTAATACGCTATTTTGAATTAAAAAAATGTCACTTGTGAATTTGTGCCGATCTGTTGTTTTGTTTTGGGGGTTTTTCAGGGTTGAGGGGTATCCAGTTGAAGAGGTTTGTTTCAAAGTGAATTTATAAGCTAATAATCAGCAGCAGTAAATCAGTCATTAATGCCAAACTTATGCTACCTGAGTTCTTGCTTTTGCTTGGTCATTCTCTTGCTTCAGAAGATAAAGCGCTAGGAAATTACATTGAGTGAATGCATGCGCACAGGAACAGTTTATAGTTTTCTTGGGGGGGGTTTTAACTATGAGTTTCCCAGACTTTTCTCCTCTCTGACAAAATTAACTTCAGTCCAAGCGTAACGTATTTATGTAAAAGAGCATTGTATATATGTCTGAAATATACATTTGATATTCATGAGAGGGCACATTGTTATATAATACAATGTGTTCATGTGAGGGCGCATGGATATATAATATAGACAATGCCATTCTAAAATTACCTTTAAAAAGACATGACTTGAGTTGATGCCTTTTTTTCTCTCCCTTTCTTGTACTTCATTCACAGATTTAATCTGGAAATAAAATTAAATAAAATAAGAAACATTGTCTGTAGTGATGAAGAATACGGTCTCTATTTGGCTTAGTAAGGCAGTGTTTTATGTTGCTGCTGAACAAAACATTTGACCTGTAATATTTTAATTAGTATTTTCATAAATTTCAGATGGCAAAGGCTTTTATTCATGAAAGTATCACCATGGAAAGTAATACTTAAAGTTCAGCACTATTTTACATTAAGTGGATTGTCATTAATATTCTACATTTTAAAAACTATCGGCTGATTAATCGTCTATCGGCCTGCTTTTCCACCTCCATCAATGGTATCGGTACAGACTACAGAAATTTTGGCATCATGACAACACTATTCCTATGGATAAAATGAATGAGAAAAATACCAAGGGCGCTTAAAATGTCGGTGCTCACTTATGCGCTCTATAACTGCCTTGTTAGGAAGCCGAATTTCTTTTTCACCTAGTGGGCCTCTTACAGCAGACACCGGGGCCATTGCGAGAAGACCCTAGTCTTTCACATGCCGCAAGATGAACAGTGGGGTCTGAAACTCCAGACAACTCTGCTCCAGTAAGAGTCTTTGTCATGGAAATCACTGTGCCTCAAGTAGACGGATAACAATTTGATTTTACGCTGAACACAGACTCACCGTCACGCAAGCACACTCACCAGGAGACATTTGGATTCAGACCCAGGCTTGAGGGAGTGACCGGGATCTTGAGAATGTTCTGAGCTGTGCTTGGAGGGCATGTATGTGGAGGCAGTGAAGCCAGAGGACGACGCTTTTAAACCTCCGCACATGCAGCCACACTGTACACTATGAATTAGTCATTACACCACACTTCTTTGACTCTGGTCTCAAGACAGAGCTTATTTTCACACCGGCACCCACTCTCAAACATCTGTACACCATTAAGCTACGACGTCGTTTCCGTTGAGAGCAAAACGTTGCCAAGTGAGAATGAAGAGAATAAAATGCAAACAGATCAGAATAGAGCCTGTGTAAAAATCATTCAAGTACGTTTTGATGCCCACTACATCATTGCTAGTGGTTGACCAGTCGATAGATATGTCAAAAGTACTGGATCATCGGCATTAAATAAAACATTTAATAATTATTTTTTTAAAAGTAACAACAACAATACTCTTTTTACAATATGATATTTGTGAAAACAGGTCAATTCGGTATTGGAGAGTCAGAGTAAATAAAATATTGAGGTGTATCTATTATAAAAATAATATTAGTCTCCAGAAAGAGCAGACAGATGACATATTCATTGGCTAGCTTTTGTGAAACATCTTCTATGCCCAAGACTTATGCACAGTACTGTATGCTTGGGGTCATTGTCTATTTGGAAGACCCATTTGCGACCGAGATTTAACTTCCTGGCTGACGTCTTGTATTTTGCTTCATTATATCCACATAATTTTCCTTCCTCATGATGCCATCTATTTTGTGCAGTGCACCAGTCCCTCCTGCAGCAAAGCACCCCCACAACATGATGCTAACACCCCCATGCTTCATGGTTGGTATGGTGTTCTTCGGCCTGCAAGCCTCACCCTTTTTCCTCCAAACACAACAATGGTCATTATGGCCAAACATTTTCCAAAAAGTAAGATCTTTGAGATCCTTTCACTACATGTTGAGAGTAACAGTTATGTGTAATTTGTGTCCAAAGACGAGATCAATGCAACCCATTTGTCTTTGACTAATATCTCTTTTAATACCCTTACTGTACTTTACAGTCAGTTGTTGATCAAAAGTCTGCTTTTGATATGTCAAAATCAAAAGAGCTAGATGACTTTCTTTTTTCTGCATGCCTACAAATTAGACACAAATATAAGAACAGCATTCAGAGATGATATTCTTCTCAAACAATTGTACAGAGCGGTTATGCGAGTTACCGTAGACTTTGTCAGTTTGAACCAATCTGGCCGTTCTCTGTTGACCTCTCTCATCAACAAGACATTTCCATCCACAGAACATGATGAGAAACGATCTAAAACACTTCAAAAACTGGCACACGTGACCATCGCTGGGTTTCCATCCAATTTTGGAGTGTTTGTATTTTGTGTTTTAAATTACTGGTAATTTTGAAATAGTATGTTTTAAATTGTATTTATGTGAACCACTTAACTCTGTTGTTTTAAATGCTATATAAGTAAAGTTGAGTTTAAAGCAAAAATACTGTGATTTAATTATATAAATATATAGCTTACATGTGCTGCGTGGTTCACAGTAGATTAGTGCTCTGTTGTGTCATCTGATACAACGTGTAGTGAATGATTCTCAATATGTATGAGCGGTTGGATTTATAAATTCAAAGTATGCAGCACTTCCACACTACGATTGCAGCCTTTGGCAGTTTAATACATTACACTAGGCCGTCACAATTTACATTTTATTAATTGTCCATTTCAGTGTAAGGAGTAACCGTCGTGTGTCAGTCAGATTGCGCGCTGATACCGGATTGAGTTGGTGCTCGGTTTTACTGGTACTGCAGAAACACTGGTATCATTACATCTTTTTTAATTTTAGCATCGACTTGTTACCAAAGTACCGGTACTTTTAAAAACACTAATATAATGCATTATAATATATATGTTTGTTTGTCTTAATAAAAATTATTATAAAAGGGATATGTTTTAATGGTTAATTGTTTAAGGAATATTTCATAATAAATACAAGTTTAGCTTAATCGAACGCATTTGTGGCATAATGTTCTTTATCACAAAAATACATTTACACAAATTTTTCAAACAAATATTTAGGTAAAAGTGGAGTATTCACTTACAATGGAAGTGAATGGGATCAATGAATAGACATTAAAACTCACGGTTTCAAACATGGACACAAGACACAAATATGCATGTTAACATTTTAGTGTTATAAAAATCGCTTACAAAACTTGTGCATGTACCTTTGATGCAATGATGATGTTATGCCATAATCCCTAAAAACGACCATTAAAACAACTTTACAGCTCAAATAACAAGTTTTAAAACAATTAATGTTAGTGCTTCAATAAAATTAAACGCTTTACATTTCTGCCATTAAACCCTCCAAAATTGTCCCCATTCACTTCCATTGCAGGTGACAAAACGAGGCATAAGACAAAACAAAGTGTGAATGCAAATCTAAGCATACTTAATGTAACACGAGTTGCAGCAGTCAGACTGTGCACACAACAATGGAAACATCCACATGTGCTCTCAGGTTACTCATAGTCTAAACTTTAGCCTATCATTTTAATGTAGCATATTTTATATGGCAAGCTTAAAGGGTTCCTTGAAAAATATACTGGGCAGGATCACCATAACATCTTGGTATCGGCCTTACATTTCCTAATCGACAACACCAAACAGCAAAGTACGAAGTATTTACCAAACCAACGAATCAAACTGAATTAGAGCTCTGAGACCCATAAACATGCATAGAAAAATTCACAACTAAGTACGCCAACTTCTGACCAGCCAATCTGGTCTTTATCCAGATGTCCACCGATAAATGCACTATACTGTATTCTGGGCTCGCTCTTCCTCTGCCTCTCTAGCACACTACAGCAAACACACACACACACACACACACACACACACACACACACACACAATACAGCTGTTGTGAGCCTAATCCATAGAGACTTGGGTTGTGGGAACAGGACGAGTGCTCGATGGTAGGACACAATGGCGTCAGTCACGGCACAGGGTTCAGACGCACTGAGCGACAGAATGCAGATGGGAAGCTGGAGCATGGGTGTCTTTGCGCATGTACAGTTGCAGTCAAAAAACGGCACTCTCCACCTCTCGAGTAAATATAAATCGTCAGAAGGATCAATGTTTTCCACCCCGTTTTTCACTAAATGAACACAAGGCAGAATGATATTCACTCATTTTCTTTAAGCGCCAACATATCAATTTTGTTATAAATTGCCATATTTTCCTACATATTTTACAAAAACATTTTAATACATGAATAATGCAATGCATTGACTTGTGAGAAATTTAAGCAATGAAGCAAACAAATCGTTCAATCCGTGTTTTGAATCATTTACTAGCCTAATTAAAACAACAGTTTGAACTGATTCACAGAACTTACCCAACAACGTTTTGGGTGAGCTCATGCACAAGTCGCCGGAAAAGACTAGTCTTATGTGATTTTTGGATACTTAAAGGGATATTTCACCCCAAAAAAATGAAAATTCAATCATTGTTTTCTCACCCCTGTGTTGTTATAACCCCATTTGGCTTTCTTTCTTTTACTTAACACAAAGGGAGAAATTGTGAAATTGTGCTCAGTGATGTCATACAATGGTAGTTTATGGTGACCACCACTTCAAGCTTCACAAGCATGCAAAATCATCATTCCGTAGTCTACTAAAATATTCTATGAGACTCACGATTGTTATGAAAGCATACAATGAGGTTTGCTGAGAAATAAACCAAAATCGAATGTGGTTTTTAGTGAAATTGTTGACCGAACGTTGCTCTCCTCTGTGCATTCATGAGACCGCACAAGGGCAAGTTCAAGCAGCCCCACTCACGAAAAAGGGCGTTCAAGCGACAACGCAATAGAAACAACATAACACAACACAGCTGCACACAAACCAGGGAACAGACTCATGTCTGATGAGTTTGTAGTTGGAGAATAGATGCATTTCTATGCCCAGTGTTCCCACTCTTTTCAAAGCACAATTTTCCAGATTCTTTTTTGCAGCTTAATATTTAAGCAAAATCACATGCTTCCATTCTTTTTTTGATGGTAGTTTCTCACCTCCAGATATGCAGTTTGCTCCATGGCCCTGTGTGATTATTAATCCCCATAAAGCTGTGATTTATTGAAATAAATATATAGTCTGTATGTGCTGTGCACTTCAGAGTGCTCGGTCATTTTCACACAAAAGAGAGCATGTGATGATCATGACGAGGGGTTTATAGAGTAGGAGCGGACAGCTCTACACATTCATTTTGAAACATGCATCACTTGCAGATTATTTATTGTATTAAATCAGAGACTTTTCTTAGTTTAATTATCACACTAGGACATATTATTTTAATTTGTTATATTGTACATTCAAACATTCAAAATAACTTTCATTCAAATGTGTCATATTCCAAAACATTGATTGCTAATGCCATTTTTATCCATGGTATACTGACTCTGATCGTTGAATTATTGAAAATTAATTCACATCCTGATGTATTAAGGCCAAATCACCATGTTACCAACCCAGTGTGAATTACATTTTTCTATTATGCAAAATTAGATGCAATAAAGGGTATTTGGTGTGGCTTGCTTCTGTTTTACAAATTTGTTCAGTTGCATTAATTGATTAGTTTAGTGACCACTTCTTGAGATGCCACAAACAAGTGTTTTATGTGCTTGGGAGTCATTGAATCATTTTGAGATGTTCACAAAATCTGCCAAGAGACTACATTCAAAAAGACAACATTAATGGTCTAATAATAATAATAATAATGAGTTTCATTAATGTCCTTACCTTCTCTTTTATTAAATTTTGCATGTCAAATCTAGTGACTATGTCCTTTCGTCATTGTAAAGTGCATTTCATGCGAGTTGATTCGAGGCGTCAATGTTCTGCTCATCGCCAGCGTCAAGCGGTGCTTTGCCCTCCACATGACAAATGTTGCAGAAAGCTTCACCGAGGGGTGAATTTTCGAGTTTGCCACGCATGAAAGCAGCAGATATGCACAATAAACTTTGAAAACATTTATTAAGAAGAGAAAAAAGGCAATTGTTTTGATTCCAGAAAAAGAAAACATCCAGTTAATTTGAGCTTTTATCTTGGCAGAAAACTGAAGATCAATGTGAGTATTAAACAGCAAAACACTGTGATTTAAATAAATTGTAGTCCACATATGGCGCATTATTTAAAGTGAATAAGCACTCTGCAATTTTTCATCTAACACACACACAGACACACACAGACTCTATGGCAACAGTCCACTGGCGGCCATCTTTGGAATGCTCCCGGAAGGCTATTTCCAGTCATGCCAGTGCAGCTTCTACTTGAATGGAGAAAGACCAAAATCTCAATAATGGTTGGTCAAGATTATGATCAAAAAACCTTTTTCGAATCAGCAATAAAACCTGACAACGCTGGTATCATAAATTGTGCTCCTTTACCTAATATTACGAAAAAATTCCAAATAAATCCCGGCTTGTACAGCCGATCTCTGTATCTAAAAGGCTCTTTTACCTGTTACGCAGAACTTCCTTTCTATAACCGTTGACCGCTGGGAGCTAGAGCATCTTTGTTTGCCATTCCAATTTCTCCCATTAATTTTAATAGAAGTGGCCTGTCTCTGCTAAATAATCTCTGATCTGTGGTGCTCATGATGCTGCGTTTTCAGTGAATGAACAGCTTCACACATTCACTTGGAGTGAGCAGCACTTGCACACTATATTTTTATTTAATTAATTTGCTGTTTCACAATTTAACACAACTTTAATTTCATTTTTATGACAGTATTCTGCAGTATTTCTGCTTCACGGAAAACCCATCTCTAACAGCTGCTATAAGCTCACCATTCTCAAAGAATATGTAGGTTGGCAAAACAGGGGTCAAGCTTTTGCAAAGATAGAGTGTGGTAATACTGGTGATCAGTATTTGGCAAGGTACATGGCAGTGGAACAGCCTGAACTCTGACCAGAGCAAGACCGCATGAATAAGATCCATTCTGAGATTCAACCTCAACTGGGTGAATGGTGCACTGTGTTGCGAGCAGGACCAATATGCTAGCAGCACAGCGAGAAAGAGAAACTGAAAAATTATTATGCAGCCAGGGCAACTAGAAACAAAATGGGGGGGGGTGTCTCTGTTGCAAATCGCAGTTCAAGCTTTGTGTCTTTTACCCCGTTTATCTACTTCTGGGTTCCTTTCCGGTCGAAAATTCCCTCCACAGAGCCTCTTTTCCTTCCCTCGCCTAACTTTCAAACAAAAAAATAAAAAAGGCCCTAAAAGCCATAGTGGGCCCCTTCGGCAGGGAGATTGCAAAGCCCCCATATGTAACTGCCATGAAAACATTCCCCAGGCCGACAGTCCACTCCAGAGGGCCCTAAACCTCCTTCCTCTACCACCTTTTTCTACTTAATTTATGACCCACACACTTTCAAGCAGTCTATCCACCAATGATGCAAACAGAATGTGTTGCTTTGTCTGAGCATTGAACAATAAAATTAATCACATTTGAGCTTTGAAGGATTGTGGTGACTAGGCAGCACACATTTAGTGAATAAAGCTGTTCAATATGTTGAATATTCATGATATTTTCACAGTGATTTTGTTAATCATAAAAAATTAAGCAACATTATGAATATCGTACTGATTTTAAACTGTTTTTTAATTTGACCTTTAGACTACTTTTGCGGCTCTCAAGTATGTGAAATAAAGCAATGTTTACATGTTATATGAAGATGAATTTTGTGAATATTTTTGTGCTAAAGACAGGTGTAAATGGGGTCCAAAACGTTATGAGATTTGTCCACATCAACCAGATTTGGATGTGGTCAAAAACACATGGGACAACTTTTGGCTTGTAGTGTAAAGCCCAAAGTATACTTCGGTTAAACGCGAATGCTAGCGGTCTGAGTACAAGACGCGTGATGTAAATTACGCAATCAGCAGAGTGCTCGAGCACGGAGCGTTTGCAGCCTGATTCAGTGGGTCTGATATCAACATGGAAGCTCAGTTAATACAGGTATTGCACTAAAATATAGAGCTGTTGGAAAAAATATTTTCAGCGATGCATCGTGTTTCATACTCAAACGATTCTGAATCGATTCTCAAAAGAATCAAACAATTCGGAGTTCAATTTAAATCACGGCAGAGCAGTGGTGCACACAAAGGACAGATGTGGAAACAAAGACGCGAGTTATGCCGAGTTTACACTACACGATTTTAACCCCGATTTTCGCTCGCCGACAGACAAAGATCGCTGACAAAAGCCTGAAATCATAGGCAAATCGGAGCTCGCTCCCGTGAGTGGTGATCACCATGTATGAACCATCAAAGACACGATTTGAGAGAAGCGCCAACTTGTCACCGAGGTCAGCGAGATATCTAGGATTTTAAATATCTGAACCTGTCAGCGATTGCAAATCGTGAAGTGTGAAATATGTTTTGACTGAATACAACTGCAGCGTTGACCTACAGCCAATGAGAGTGCAAGAAACAGGGCATCAACTAGCATGGCTGCGGTATCAAGAAAGTCTCATTGGACCAAAGAAATGGATGAAAAATTAGTGGAACATTGACAGGAGCACCAGTGCCTATTTGATGTTTCCTCTGAACTGTCCCAAAACCCGGGTGGGGAAAGAGTTGGAGAGAAATTGCCAATTCTCTTGGACAGTCAGGTCAGCAAATTGGTAGATTTTACAGGAGGAGGTACTTTACATATTGTAACCAAAAATATACGATGCTTTGAGGCAATTAAAAACCATACACATCATATTCTGAAATGCATAACATATGATCATGCATTTTTTTCGGATCTTGTATCACTTCTCGTGTGTATTATGTTGTGAAATGTAATTTGGAGTCCAGGCAGAATCGTCGAGGATTCATCAATAGTAAAATGTTTTGTAATGTATTCATAATCTCGCGGATTCATAGTGTAATTTGAAAACGCTATGACTTCATTGACAAGACAGTCAGTTGTGTAATATGAACGGTACCACGATCCGACGTCTTTAAAAGTCGTGTAGTGTGTAGGAGCCATTAAGTGCATACACTAAAGTCAAGTGCACAAAGACGGCTGTTTGCAGACCAGCTGTATCAAACACATGACCATTTGTGCCTGAATGCAACTACGATCCCGAAATGCTCACAAATTCACGCACATAGCAACGGGAAAGTTTATTCGTGATAAGAAGTCAACAAACAACATGAAAGATGAGCTTACACCCATAATTGCACTGATTTGCACACAACGGGGGAAAACACAGAAGAAAATAATGACGAGGCAGCGGTTCGGGAGATGTTGGTGATGTTTTCATCGATATTTACTGCGTGTCGCTAAAACACAAGCAGTTCGGCTTTCTCAGGCTGCATTTCCATTGGGGCGGACGAAATCCGCTCACAGCGCTAGGAGAGAGCTTGCTCCGCACCGCTGCCAATCCTGCGATCCACCTTGTGAGCATGACGCTCGGCTATCATAGGAATGAATTGAAAACGCTCTGTTTCGCTCACAACGCGCCAGTGGTAACGTAGGGTCAGACTGGATGAACTTGCTAATGCTAGCTGCCTTGCTAACGATTAGGTTACGTCAGACACTGGATTGATCCCATCCGCACCGCAAGACTTCATGACAACGGTTGCGCCCTCTCATCATCTCTAGTGAAGAGCGTGACAGAACAACAGTGATGTGGACAACAGCTCTGATCTTTCTGCGCTGTAATCTTGAATATTGTTCTCTAGCACCAAACATGCATCATTTCTGCCCTGTCCCGCTCCACACGCATCGCCTCTTTTCCCTGCATGCGTGTAGACATGCAGCGCCGCATGAGTTAACGTGGTTTCAAAGCACCTTTTAGACCATTTCCCTTCTAAATGTATCTTTATTAATCAGCATGTTACGGGCCTTTAATAATAAACAAATCGATTTCTGTTCTAATTTTGTGAAAATGTATTAGATGTCTGGAATGGATAAGGAAAGACTAAAATTACTAGTTGGTAGACTAGTCTCTCACTTTAATGAAAATATACAAATGTTTTCTTACATAAAAAAAAAACGTTTTCTACATTTTCTCTCGGGACACCCCTGAACCCACATTCAGCATCATTCCACAGTCAAAAGGGCTTCTATGCTCCATACTTGGGTATCTGAATATTTCATTTTAAATGTAACAAATACTGGACTGATGTCACTTTGCTTCAGAACAAACAGATGATCTTTAAACATTCATTTTCAATTGATAAATGGTAAAAGACGGTAAATTTGGTAAAAGATCCCGAAGACCCCACTGCTTTGGCCGTCTCTGGACCCCCTGTGCAGTTTTGTAGAGAATATTTTGAAAGTTTCAAATGTATTTTTTCTTCTTTTCTTCGGATTTGAAATTAAAAAAAAGAAAGTGCAATGTGTATATGTATATCGTGATAAATATCGATATCGAACAACATGAAAAAGATTATCGGGATAACAATTTTGGCCATATCGCCCAGCCCTATGTACTATATGTGGTCATGAAATCACACACCCTCCCCTCATAATCAGAACTCAAAAAGATAAATATGATTTGGCTTATTTCATGATACTTTCAATAAAACTGTACAGTGGTAGCCAAAAATATTGGCACCCTTATGAGCAAAATATGAGCAAAGAAGTCTGTGAATACAAATTTGAATTATCCTTTTGATCATTCATTTAAAAAAAAAAATTTAAATCACAAAATCAACCTTTAATTGAAGTAAATCTATTGAAACAGGGGAAATATTTGATTATTAAATAAATATTTTTCTCCAAAACGTATTGGCCATAATTATTGGCACCCTTTTATTTAATACTTTTTGCAACTTCCCTTTGCCAAGATAACAGCTCTGAGTCTTCTCTTACAATGCCTAATGAGGTCGGAGAACACATAACAAGGGATCTGAGACCATTCTTCCATGCAGAATCTCTACAGATCCTTCAAATTCAGAGGTCCACACTGGTGGACTCTCCTCTTTGGTTCCCCCTACAGGTTTTCTATGGGGTTCAGGTCAGGGCACTGGGATGGCCATGGCAGAATCTTGGTTTTGTGGTCAGTGACCATTTTTGTGTTAATTTTGATGTGTGTTTTGAAACATTGTCCTACTGGAAGATCCAACCAGGGCCCTTTGTAAGCTTTCTGGCTGAGGCAGTCAGGTTTAGATTTTGTATCTGTTGGTATATGATAGAGTCCATGATGCCATGAATCCGAACAAGATATGAACAAGTCCAGGACCTCAGAGAAAACATGTTTTAGAAAAACATCCCCACAACATTCAAGATGCAGCGCCATATTTAACTGTGGGCATTGGAGACTACTTCATCTCTGTGTGCGCCAAACCAATCTCTGGTGTTCATTGCCAAAAAGCTCCTTTTTTTGTTTCATCTGACCATAGAACCCAGTCACATTTAAAGTTCCAGTAGTGTCTGGCAAACTGAAGATGCTTGAGTTTGTTGTTTGATTAGAACGGAGGCTTTTTTTTCTCGAAACAACTTGTGGTGATGTAGGTGATATCTGATATTTATTTTTGTTTAAGACTTTCTGACCCCAAGACCCAACTAATTTCTGCAGTTCTCCAGCTGTGATCCTTGGAGATTCTTTGGCCTCTTGAACATCCTCTTCATGATGTGTGGAAACAACATAGACACACGTCCAGGCTGATTCTTAACATCTCCAGTTGATTGGAACTTGTTAATTATTGCCCTGATATTGGAAATGGGCATTTTCAATGCTTTGCCTATTTTCTAATAGCCACTTCCCATTTTGTGAAGCTCAACAACCTTTTGCCACACATCAGAACTATATTCATCAGTCTATCCCACTGTAACTGATGATTAAGGGAATTTGGCCTGTGTGTTACCTCCAAATTATAGTATATTTATACCCCTGTGAAAATGTAAAATATGAATGGAATATACTTCAGATATAAAACATTTCACTATATCTAAATCCCTTCCACATAATTCTGTGTATTTTTCCCTCAAAATCAGCACAGAAAATGTGAAAAAAAAAGTCAGCAGATTCTGTCTTTGCCCAGTTATAGCTTAGACAGACAGGCACTACATGAGAGCACAAAAACAGCATTGACTGCCCTCAGACTAAGTTTTCACCATTACGAGAGTCCCGTCACACACTTTCATTATACATGGAAGGCAGCGACACCCCTATCCACAATGCTAGTTTCAGGAAAATTGCACTCTCCATAGAAACCAGTAATAGTATGTCATCTGCTTATGGGCGATGGGAGGGGGTAGTGGGGCCAGAGTTTCCGCTAGAAAAAAATGGTGCCGGAGAGGTTTACGTTTTACGGACATTTTGATGATATGCCGGTCAAATATATCGCCTCTTAATTAGTCAAGTTGAGGAAAACTGGAGGCAGTCTATGTAACTTAAAAAATGACATAATCAGGCCATATAGAATGCAACATATTATTATTAGCTTAACTTTCAAATAGACGAAAAAAAAAACATGACCGTCCGATTGGCGTCAATCAACGCCAATTGTTTTTTACTGTGGTTTCACACACATTCACTTTTTGAAACATTGAGGCACGGATGTACCTAATACAAATAAATAAAACATCTCCAGTTAACTAGCAGATCATTCATTTAGTCCGTTATTAAATAAGAGATCTAGCGCTAAAATCTGTTGTTTTTGAAATCAAGCTGAGCGCTCGTGTCCGCTGCTATCAGTTGCATGGACGACGCGCTGCGCGAGTTGCGCAATCTTCACTAGGGCCAGCGTTTCAATCTATCGCCGTTCGGAGACTCTCTATTAATTCGGTGAAATCACAAAATAAAATGCACACAAACGTGTCCCTGCTTGATATAGACTGTAACCATGCACTGATGAACATAGGCTATTCAGTTTTGATGATAGAGAAAAAAACTGCACGAATCGCGCGGATTAGAAGCACTGATCTATCTATAATGAGATGTTCCTGATTCACCATCGTCTGGCCTCTGAAAAAAGCTTTTAAAGCTAGTCTGCCTGGGCCTGGCCATATTTGAAACGTCTCACTCAATCGTTCGTTGTTTAGGTCTATATTGCAGCCGTTTTAGGCGTGCGCTTTATTTGAAATGCAGCATGCGATGTTGTTTCATAACTTTCAAACGATAAAGCCTGTTCCTTTATAACATAGCAAGAGATCGGTGTATTTTTGCTTTATACATTTTAGGCTTATTCTCAAATTCAGATTGTGTTAGGGGGACGGGACTATTAGGCAATTTTAATCGGACAATTTGACCTGAGAGATTTAATTTTGTCGGACATTTAATTTTTTTACCGGCCAATGTCCGGTAATTACCGGACAACGGAAACCCTGAGTGGGGCTATTGTTGAAACCTCACGAAATAAGATGAAGAGTGTGCAAAGGATGTTACTCAACCCCTAATTTGGCACGTTAAAAAAAAAAAAAAAAAACTGTGATTGAAATTCAATGCAGCATAATGTGGCACAGTGGGACAAATTGAGATCAACTGGGAAAAGCTGGACACTTTGACCATAAAGTGTTGAAAGCATGTAATCATGGCATCCTGTTCTCAATAGGTCCAACATCATTTTGACCTTACCCATCCACCTGTGGCATTACCTCAAAATGAGAACCAAGAGGGGTCTTCCCCTCTGCGGTGGCCCTACTTGCTTTGATGACGGGAAACATCTGGTATTATTAAACATCTGTAACCATGCCATAGGCCTATTTAGCTTTTAACCTAGCACATTAACAAGCACATTGGTTTGGTCTCTTCAGGGTCACTGGCCACTTAGCTCTCAAAGGCATAGTAGTATCTTTGATGGCAGAAAGTCATTGCATTTTATTCTGGCCAACGAATGCCCGCTGGACAAGGAAAGACAATTTGACTGCCATGTAGAGGCCAAACAGAGATTGATTCATTTATCTGAAAAAGATGAAGGCAGACTGGACCAGTATGGAAAAAGCCATATTCAAACAATGACACGACAGTCTCTGAGAACGGATGTACAGAAAACAAGGACTTGAATACAATGTATTGTATAGTGGCTTTAGAATACAATGTATTGTTTACTACCATATTATTGATCATAAGTCAATCATTGGCACACAGTTCACAGCAATCCATTTCACAAGTCAATTTGTCAATCATTTGGAGATTTATTATGAGGGCTTGTTTAAGGGCCTGTCAATTTACACCTGCATCAGACGTCTCGGGTGTGTTGCGTAATAAACTTAAAATGTTTAGGTCACTGTGTCAAGTTAAATACAGTTTACTACTCAATCTTTAAACACATCTTGAGATCCCTGAGATCGCATTTGCACTCCGAGTGTTTTGAACGCAAGAATGTAACGCATGTTTGTGTTGTTCTACTGAAGGGTTTTCTTCACTGTATAAACTGTGCGTTGCTCACACAGCTGAAATTTCACTTAATGCCCTCTGGAGTAAACAGGTGATACTACAAGCTTGCATTTCTCAGGAATCTTCCTTATTATGGTCCGTGGGCATGCGATTGTGTAAATTGTTTTTCCGCACTGAATTAACGCGTTAAATCGACAACCCTAATTACAATATTAACAATTAAATGTAAACATTTAATTTTGGTGGTGGCGTAGTGGGCTAAAGCACTGAACTGGTAAGCAGATGGTTGTCGGTTCGATCCCCACAGCCACCACCATTGTGTCCTTGAGCAAGGCACTTAACTCCAGGTTGCTCCGGGGGGGATTGTCCCTGTAATAAGTGCACTGTAAGTCACTTTGGATAAAAGCGTCTGCCAAATGCATAAATGTAAATGTCAACAGTTGATCTTTAGTGATAGTTTGTAATACATTTCTAATATGGCTTAATGATTGTGACCTGCTCTGTAACACCTGAAAACAAGCCACCGCACATTTGGAGAAAATACAACACTGCCGCATTTTCACTTTGAGGGATTCAGCGCATTAATTTACTTAATTAAATCTTATTCTTTATTTAAGTTTGATTATCACATTAGGTCATATCACGATTCCGGTCTTTCCACCCCCAAATTTAAGACCTCTTTAAATAAAAAGAAAGACTTTTGATGCATTAAGATATTTAAATTGAGGAAAACTGAATTTAAAACTTTTTAAGACTTTTTAAGGATCCGTGGGAACCCTGGGACATGTGGCGCAAAATTCGTCATCAGCAGAAAGCTCGAGCACTGAACGCGTGCAGCCCGATTTTTCTAACCGAGTATCTTTGAACGCGGATAACCTGTTTATGTGGTTAGCTCGTCAAATGAAGTAATTTTACAGGCTTGCATTTGACTGTACATAGATGCTGAACTTTCACGTCAAAATGAAAGTATATTTTGGGCTTTACAGGCTCTGTAAGGTTAGGATTAGGGTGGGGGCGGTGTTAGGGCATCTGCTGCCTGTCAGGAACAAACCCAGGCAACCTTGTATAATGGGCAAAACTTCACTAATGTTTTTCCCCACTTTCTGAGGCTAAAATGACCATCTATACATTTTTAGTAGGTACATGCTCGACTTAACTGCACATCCTAACACAGAAACTGATTGTGTGGAGCAGCGCATGCTTATTAATTACATGCAACAATTTTCCTGGGCATAATAAACAAGCAAGCGGATTTACTTGTACTGTGCGGGATCCAGGCAAGCTGTTGTATCTATGCGCAACACCTGTAAATGCGCAACTATTGTCATCTGAACCACTGACAAAACGAAACCGCATGAGACTCAGCGTGTGCATGCTGCCAGGCATACTTGCAGAGACTAAACGGCAGCCAGAGAAAGTTATAATTTTGAGATTTTCAACTTCAGCAAATTAAACTTCAGCATGTTTTATATCTGTATGTATTGTGTCTAATAATGCATTGGCAAAGCACACTTAAGTTTCTCTTGCCAACAACGTTTATGATCTCATTTGATCATATTCTCTGCAAAATGCCAGAAGCTTTTGTCAAACTTGTAATTACATTTCCAGTGATTTTATGGCATGTATAAATACAGGCTACTTCTATCAAAGATTATACCATTGTCTGTTCTAATTCTCGATTCTGATTGGCTGGAATGCGTGCAGTTCTAACTGTTGAATGCACAGGTAGTTGCGGTCAGTTTTAATCACAGATGGATATTAATGCGCTGTTTGTAACCATAGGAACATAATACAGAGCAAGCAGAGTAAACTATAGCAATTTAAAACATTTCCTTACCACTTTAAACCAAGTGTGCCGCACAAGCCCTCAAAAGTGAAGCCAAAACGTCTCGATCGCCCCCCGGTGACTGGTCCTAGTATAGGTCATAAACCCCGCCTCCCCATGTTATTCAACAGGACGTGAGACCAACTAAACAATTCAATTACACTTCACATATCTTTTTTCCAAAGATAGTTTCTGTCATTTACTGTCGTTTCTATCACGTTGATGTCATTTCAAGTGTTTGTTTTCAAAATAAGTTTGTTTTTAGTTATTTGATGCTATAAAAACGCTGCTGTGACATCATGATTGACAGCTGTGATTGACAGGTTCTCTGAGCGAAGTTTTTTCGGGATCTTCGGAGGACTGAGGAGATTGGAGCTTTAAATTTAATATCTACATTTCTATAATTAATTATTTCACACCGTCATAAGTCAAAAGTCAAAAGTGCAGGGGCGTGTGCTTGTGATTGATTCAGCGAGAGTGAGGGCGGGGCCTTGATTTCGCGGCTTTACTTCCTGCTCACTACTGCGCAGGTCTGGTCCCGAAATCGCAACTGCGCAGACTCAAGTCCCAATATGGCGCTGACATCTCGGGACACTGGCGGCTTCAGTTCTCACCAATGGAAAAGAGCGAAGGGGCGTCGTCCATCTTTTTTTACAGTCTATGCTTTAAACAGCAAAGATAATATAATGGAATTCAGCTTGTTTTGCACAGAGGGTGAGAAAAGTAAATCAGGACCTATTAGATGTGTTATTCACTGTCCGGCAAGGCAATGCAAGACTATTTAAACTGTAATGTGTTGTGTACATTATGTTGAAGTGCTGCCTATAGCCACAAGAGAATGCTGAATGCGCTAAATGTGGGTACATTTTTTGTTTGGCCGGTGAATTTCACGGCATCACAGGCCAATCTGGCGGGTGGTTCTTGCTTTCTATCGGTTTATGTCAGCTTGTAAAATACATTTAAACACATTCTAGTTTTGTCCTCAAGGGGGCTCTGTAGGCCTACAGTACAGTTACTAACAGGTGTTTAAGACTCTTATTAGCTCGTAGTCCCGCTGCTCATCAATCGTCTCAAATGCTGTGTGTCCACTGGAGAGTGGTGAGTGAAGGTAGATTAAGTGCTTTTAATCCAGACTTCAAATGATGATTACACGCATTCTTTGAGGCAATTTAGTAGCTGGGTAAGCAAACGTTTAATAACTCACTGTTTATATACCTTGGGCATTTGAAAATGAAGATGGCATTTTTTCAACTGTAATCACGCATATTTAAGATGACATCATTGCTTGTATACTGAAAGCTATTAGTAGTAAATACACACTGGCTTTGTATATTACAAGCTCACCCTGAAGCTGCAGTTCTCTTCCGTTGTGAACGGATTTCTTCTGCACCAGTGGGCATTTACTATTAGCAGGACATCTCGATGCAAAATAAAAGCAATGTGCAGGAGCGTTCATGCCATCTGGCTGAAGGGAAGACCTCTCTAGGATTTAAAGTGGATGTGCAAGTATGTTTTAATTAACAACACATACAAATTATATGGTAATGTTTGCACTATAATAAAAACTTTTTTTTCAACTACCGAACTAAACCGAATGTCGACTATCCATACACATACTAGTTAGGACACGTGTGACTGTGGCTGCCTGTAGCCTCCTCTATGTTTCTGTTTGATTTCAGAGTACTCCATTTAAAAAATAAAGTAAGGCTGGACATAATGCATCAATTCTTTGACTACAAACTGTTCTGTTCTCTAGTTTGTGTGTAGCTGTGTTGCGTTATCACTATCGCGGTCATTAAATGAGTTTTCGCTTGAACATCCCATGTCTCGAGGGGGCTGAGTGAACTGTTGGTCTTGTGTAGTCTCATGAATGCGCACAGGAGATCAACGGTGGGGCAACAGTTTCACAAAATAAAATAATACATTTCTGTTTTGTTCCACACCAAACCCTATCATTTGCATTCACAATAATCATGTATAAATAATTATACTTTTGAAGCTTGAAAAGGTGGTCTCCACAAATCATTGTATGACATCTGTGAGCACAATATTTTTTCACAATTCCTCCCTTTGTGGTAAGAAAAAGAGAGAAAGTCATATAGTCTTATAACAACACAGGGGTGAGTAAACCATGACTGAATTAAATTTTTTGGGTGAACTATCCCTTTAAGGGAATATTCTTCACAAAGACCCCTCAGATGGGGGTATTCCAGAGGATAGAGCTGACAAGAAAACAGAAATTACAGCACCTTAGTCACCACAGAAGAACACCACGTTTTTGTTCAAGTACACAACCAAACACAAGCTGCATTTTAATGGGAGGGAATTCTTCAGGGAATACAATAAAGAATGGTAAATTACAGTGTTGCTAGTCCTGCCAGTAATGAACTTCGGGCCGTCAGGTCAGTGTGGCAATGAGAGGTCACTAACCTCTTCCCGGACAAAGCCTCTTGACCTAATTCTAACTACCTTCATCTGGTATCTTGTATTACATTAGAGGCAACCCACCTCCTATTATTTCTGACATTTCTGCTTCTTCTCAAACACAAAATGACTCATAACTTGAAAACCACAGAATTTAGCCACGGTTTTTAAAATGCCCATGATGAGGTGCAATGAGATAATTGCTTTGACTTAAACCCCCCTAAAACAAAATGAGCACCAAGCACTAGTGCGCAAAAAAAATAAAATAATCAAAAAGCTTTTAAGACTTTAAAATGCATGAATGTTGCATGAAATTTCCATTAATTTTCTTCAAGCCTGGACAACACAACTTTAAAGGAATATTCCATGTTCAGTACAAGCTAAATCGACAGCATTTGTGGCACAATGTTGATACCACAAAGAATAATTTCAACTACTTGTCCCTGTTTTCTTTAAAAAGAAAACGAAAATGAAAGATAATTGAGGTTACAAACTTGCACTTGGGGCCAACTTTTGGAGGGTTTAAAAAGGCAGAAATGTGAAGCTTGTAATTTTATAAAAGCACTTACATTAACTCATTTTTGTTGAGTAAATTGTAATTTTTACAGTAATTTTAGGGTTTAACTTTACAGCCTTGCATCGAAATGGCAACAAAGTTGTAAAGTTGTATTGTAACTTTACACATAAAATGTTAGTTTTAGATGATATTTTGAATGCAAAAAAAATAAATCTGCATGCGCAAGAAATTTAGCAAAATTGTATTTTTTTTTGCACGTGCAAAATGTTATTGAGCGCTCACGTGATATTTTGAGCGCACAAAAAACAATTATGCACGTTTAAGATGATATTGTGCAAACAGAAAATGTTCTGCACGCGCAAGATGCATCTTTTGAGCCCACAAACAAAATCTGCACTTTTAAGATGATATTGTGCGAACAAAAAATTATCTGCACGCGCAAGATCATCTTTTGAGCGCACAAAGTTATTTTACACGCGCAAGATGATATTTTGAGCGCACAAACAAAATCTGTACGCGCAAGATGATATTGTGCGAACAAAAAATGTTATGCACGCGCAAGATCATCTTTTGAGCGCACACAGTTATTTGACACGCGCAAGATGATATTTTGAGGGCACAAAAGTTATTTTGCACGCGCTTGAACTCAGTTTTGTAAAGCAATGTATCTTCTTGCAAAGATAAATTCATTTTGAGCAAACAAAAATTCATATTGCGCTTGAATAAAGCAGAATTGTGGCACAAGTATAACGTCATACAAATATACCTGCCAAAACAGCACAGGCACATGTACAACCCGGTAATCTCTCAAGAAAGAAGCTTAACTAATCAAAGTTCATGTTGAGTGCCTCGCAATGACGTTGCAAACAGCCAGATGTGCGTGAGAAACACAACAGCATACACACCTGTAGTTCCGATTTCCATTCATGAGGTCTCTGTCCGGTTCCGTCCCCGGCTCGCAGTAGACGAACTGCAATAGACTCTTAATGGACTCGGGGCTGGAAAAGATGCCCCGAACCGACAGAGTGTATAATCTCTGGTTGTTGGTTCAAATCCCACCGAAAGCTCGTATACCTAAAGAGGCCGTTCGAGACTCCCGTGTGTGAATTCAACTATCCCGTCCGGATTTCAGGTTCGGTTGACAGACCGACGTGACGGCGAGCTAGCAATCCAGCTAAAGCGAGAAGTGAACATTGAGGTGTTATGTCGTTATAACGTGTGAAAGTTCACTTATGTCGCCTCCAAAGAGCGCTAACCTGCTACTGCTAGTGGCCAGGCTAATCAGCTAAGCTACATTCCCATCTGACAGGGGAAAAATTCATAAAAAACTACGTTTTCTCTTCACTTGAAGTCCCCGACCACCCGTTAAATCCGTCCTCGAAGCTGGTGACATTTACATATCGCTTGTTTCACTTCGTTTATTCCCCGTTATGAGGTAAATAAGTTGGTGTTGAACTCTCTCTCCCTCAAGGTTTTTCTGTCTGTCAGAACCTCTGCGAGACACGCTCGAGCTATATATGGAGCGTCTGATCCTCCGCGAGCTCGACGTACGGACCTGCTGACAGTGCCGAGCGCTGATTGGTTGGGAGGGAAAACGCAAAGCAGAGGAGGAGGGGCGTTGGTTGAGACAGCTTCTGCGAGTCATTCGTCAACATCAACATCATCATCATCTTCATATACTTGTTGTTATAGCAATTTTTGTTATCTGACTGTAGCTAATTGCATTTTCACTGGTTTTAAAATTATCTGTTATTCACTCATTTAATTAATTGCATTGCTGAAATGTGAAAATGCATTTTGAATAAGAGTGAATGTACTGGTGAAAACGCAATCACAGATATCAAGAATTATGTTTTATTTTTAGTAAATACAATTAAAATGTGTATATCATGAATGCATATTTCAGCATGTTATGATATTTTTATATCAATAATTAATGTTTTTACTAGTGCCACAATAATTACTAACATCAAACAATAGCACTTTTACTAGTAATTCCATTCCTGATAAATAATGTTTTTTTTACCAGTGCAACTACTAGGAGCAGTACTTTCATATAATCTAATCCCCATCCATCCATCCATATTTTGTTTTATCTATCTATCTATCTATCTATCTATCTATCTATCCATCCATATTTAGTTATATTTATCCATCCATCCATCTATCTATCTATCTATTCATCCATCCATATTTTGTTTTATCTATCTATCTATTCATCCATCAATATTTTGTTTTATCTATCTATCCATCCATATTTAGTTATATTTATCCATCCATCCATCTATCTATTCATCCATCAATATTTTGTTTTATCTATCTATCTATTCATCCATCCATCCATCCATATTTTGTTTTATCTATCTATCTATCTATCTATCTATCCATCCATATTTAGTTATATTTATCCATCCATCCATCTATCTATTCATCCATCAATATTTTGTTTTATCTATCTATCTATTCATCCATCCATCCATCCATATTTTGTTTTATCTATCTATCTATCTATCCATCCATATTTAGTTATATTTATCCATCCATCCATCTATCTATTCATCCATCAATATTTTGTTTTATCTATCTATTCATCCATCCATCTATCCATCCATATATATTTCTATCTATCTATCCATCCATCCACATTTTGTTTCATTTAGCAATCTGTCTATCAATCCATCCATCCATATATTGTTTTATCCATCTATCTATCCATCCATCCATCCATCTGTAACGAACCCCGCTCCTCTAGTTCGCTCCGCTTCCTCGAGCTCACACGCTCGCTCACAATCACCAGAGTATTAGTTTCACCCGCACTCGTCCCAATCACTAGGTTATTCGTTTCACCTGCACCGCTCGTTTTTTTCCCCTATATATATCACAACCCTTTCGTTTCACTCTTGTTGGTTATTGTTTAGTTTACCCCTTCGCTTTGCCAGCTCTAGTCTTCCCCCTAGCTCCCCTGTCTATTCAACTAGCTTGTCTTATTCTACTTACCGGTTATACTGATTCTGATTTCCCCGGCTTCGACCTTACGCTTTCCTCGACCACTCTTCTGTAGATTCGCCCCTTTGCCATATCCTGATTCCCCGGCTTCGACCTATCGCTCCCCATTACTACTCTTCTCTGGATTTCCTTTTGTACTTTTGCCTGCTCTTTAATAAAAGCAGTTTTCTTTTACATTGTGACTGTCTCTTCTTGTGCGGGTTACACCATCATCCATCTATTGTTTTATCTATCCATCCATATATATTTCTATCTATCTATCCATCCATATTTTGTTTCATCTATCTATCTAATTTATCCATCCATCCATCCATATTTTGTTTTATCTATTCATCTATTCATATTTTGTTTCATCTATCTATCTATCTATCTATCTATCTATCTATCTATCTATCTATCTATCTATCCATCCATATTTTGTTCAGTCATCAATCCATCTATATTTTGTTCAGTCATCAATCCATCTATATTTTGTTCAGTCATCAATCCATCTATATTTTGTTCAGTCATCAATCCATCTATATTTTGTTCAGTCATCAATCCATCTATATTTTGTTCAGTCATCAATCCATCTATATTTTGTTCAGTCATCAATCCATCTATATTTTGTTCAGTCATCAATCCATCTATCTCAAAGAATTTTCTTGAATTTAAAAATCTTAAAAAACGAACACCAATTATGGCATTGACCCATTTAGCAAATCCATTCATTGCAGTGGGGGAAAATATTCCATGTTATTTTATCGTTGGTGAGCCACAAGGTATCTAAGAATCAAAACAATAGCAGTTGTTGAGAACAGTGGTATGCATACTTTAACAGCATTAGATGAATTGCATGGATTCATCTAATGATTGTGTAAGTATGTTGTTTACTGTAATTGGTATATGTCTCGTCACTGTCATGACTGCTATGTTGCTCGGAACTGCACACAAGAATTTCACCTACTGTTGCACTTGTGTACATGGTAGTGTGACAATAAAGTGATTTGGATTACAAACCCAGGATTCAGTCACTGATGGTGGGCAAAAGATACTTTGAAAATGTGACTGCAATTAAATGCGATTTCATAATGAAAATGCTGCTGCATTTTTAAATGACCAGACAATCACCCATCCCTGAACAAAGTATTTAATAAAAAACAACTTTTATTTTCTTTAAAAAATAACCGTTCCGAACAAAGTCCTCTCACCGTTATATACAGAGCCCAAACGTCCTGCTCATGTGTTCATTTATTGAATCTATTGGGAAGTGCTATAACAAGGACAGTTCTTTATCAGTGGTGTAATATTGCTTCAACAGTGAGGTCGGGTTAAGTTCACTCTCCAATTACGCCACATTGCACCTCTATGTTCCTCACCCCTGTGGTGCCTTGTGGTTTTTGAGAGTCATGTACTGCATCAGAATATTTAGTCTAAAGACCAGATCAATAAACGGTTGGGAACCCATAAAATCACCTACTATATAAAGGCATGTCTTTGTATACATTTCATAAACATAAGTCAAAATAAAACATGGTAAACTTTTACATCTTAAAATCCCTTTGAATTTCAACCAAACATTTTCAGGCGCTTTGAGGCCGAGTTGAGGCATTTTATGACAATGCCGCCTTGTGGAGAACCTTTGCAACCTTTGAACGTTGTAATAAATCCACAAAAGGTTTCATTAAAGGAATAGTTCACGCATTAAGAACCTTCTATCATTATTTATTCACTCTTATGTTGTTCAAAACCTGTATGTAAAACAAAACAAAGGCATAGACCATACAGGCTTCAGAACAACATGAGGGTGAGTAAATAAGACAAACTATTCCTTTAAACCAAATGGGAATGTATGGCATCAAATGAATAAGGGCACGGTCTTCACGTGCTTACTGAGAGTCTACAGTCACAACAAGTTCAGTTTAAACATGCAATTCATACATCCACCATATGACATGATTACATGGCATAATGTGCCCCTAACGTGTGTAAAAGGCGTTTTCCTGCATGCCCAACATGCTCACTGCATCAACGGACATCAGGCGAGGGGTTAAAGGTGCTTGTGAGGTGGGCAGGGAATGTGGCAGTGTTCCTGACGGCACCTTTCAAAACAATGCAGGACTACGCAAGGGTGGGAGTGATGTGGGTTGTTGACGGTCCAATAGGAAAGCAAAGCTTTCACAAGCCAGTGTGTGGGAAGGTTGTGGGTAGCTATATACAAAAAGACATCCTGCATTGTTCGATTTCTTGGTAGATACAAATGGGCAGCGTAACGTGTGCGTCTCAACCTCCTATAGCAGTTTGAATGTGCCGTACGGGTTTCTCCATCAGCTGCTCTCATTGACCATGTATTGCTTTGTTTACAGCTGTAAACAAAGCAATGGAAGAAAGACAGTCATTTGCGTTTGGAACGACATGGGGGAGGAGGCTGTAAAAGATGACAACATTTTCTTTTCTGGGTGAAATATTCCTTTAGATCGTTTCAGCCTCCTCCCCCATGTCGTTCCAAACGCAAATGAAAATGTCTTTCTTCCATGAAGCGTAAAGAGAGGAGTAAGGCAGGTGGTCGGCGCTTAGCAAGCATGTAAACAAAAGTGTATGGCGAATTTTTATTACCAAACTTCAAAAATGCTCCATAAAAGTATCATAAAGGTAGTCCATATAAATTGTTCGCTATTTTCCAAGTTTTCTGAAGCCATACGATAGCTTGCATAGCGAAATGTAAGTTGTTATTTACTAATATTCCCATCCGTCGTAGCGCTGAAATCTATTTTGCATAGCAAATTTAAAGGAATGTTTTGGGTTCAATAAAAGTTAAGCTCAATCGACAGCATTTGTGGCATAATGTTGATTACCATAAAATTGATTTGGACTCATCCCTCCAATTCTTAAAAAAGAAGCAAAATGGAAGTCACTTATAATGGAAGTCAATGGGGACAATGTTTGGAGGGTTTAAAAAGGCAGAAATGTGAAGATTATAATTTTATCTGAATTATTCTGTTAAAACTGTCTTGTGGCTATACTTTTGAAATAATGAATATTTTAATATTAACTAGTATTTTAATATGGGGTTGCCCCATTAACGTCCATTATATGTGCCTCACTGTAACTCAGATTTTTTTTTAATTTTTTTTTTTTTTTTAAGGATGGAAAAATCTAAATACATTTTGTGGTAATCAACATTATGCCACAAATGCTGATGATTGATCTTAACTTGAATTGAACCTGCAATATTCCTCTAAGCTCAAATCGACAGAATTTGTGGAAAAAATGCAGTTACAGTGAAGTGAATGGGGCCAGTCGATAAACTCTAGTTCTTTATCAGTGGCGTAATAATACTCTCCAATTACGCCACATTGCACCTCTACATTACATTCAACATTAATGAACACACAGTTTCAAAAGTATAGCAACAAGATGGGATTTACCACAATTACAACGTTTACCAGACTACAGGGTTTGCCAGCGTTATGTCATCATGACAACAAAGTTGTAATATCAAGCCAAAGCCGAACTCCTTGTCTTTCCAGCCAACCCTGCTGCTGAACACAACATCACCGTGCAGCTGGGTTCAACTACAGTAACGCCTTCCAAAACGGTCAGAAATCCAGGGGTAACCATTGATTACAAACTAAATTTCACAGACCACATCTCATGTAGATTTACACTCTACAATATCAGGAAGATAAGACCCTTCCTACTCTGAACATGCCACACAACTGCTTGTTCAGTCACTTGTCATAACTAGACTGGACTACTGTAATGCTCTCATTGCAGGCCTTCATGCATGTGCAATTAGACCTCTGCAAATGATCCAGAATGCAACAGCACGTCTGATCTTTAATGAACCAAAGAGAGCAAATGTTACACCACTCCTTGTCTCTCTCCACTGGCTGCCGGTTGATGCACGTATCAAATTCAAGGCTCTGATGTTGGCATAACAGAACAGTCACTGGGTCTGCTCCAACATACCTAAAATAATTTCTGTAGAGCTACACGCCCATTTAGGAACGTCGCCTTGTTGTACCAACACAAAGAGGCACCAAAATACTTTCTTGGACTTTCAGCTTTATCATACCACGTTGGTGGAATGACCTTCCCAACTCCATCCATGAAGCAGACGCACTCCCTGTCTTCAAAATACAACTTAACACAACTTCTCCATGAGCACTTAACTGGTCACTAACAAAAAATAAATAAATACAATTTGAATACTATTCTGATGCTAGTGAAACTTTGTAATATAGCACTTTTGCACCACTGTCTCCTTTAGATGATTCGCTGATGTTTTCCTCTATTATAAGTCGCTTTGGATAAAAGCGTCTGCCACATGAATAAATGTAAATGTAATATTGGATATAACTTGGCACAGATAAGGCGATTATGTGATTTTATCACACTCAAATAATGTTAACATGTGTAATGTTTACATATCGTGGCAACACTTTTGATAGTGTGAGCAATTTATTGGTTATGGACTGTCCCCATTCACTTCCATTGTATCTGCAACCACACTTTTTTTATTAAATTTTTTCTCTTTCTTTTGTTAATAAACAATTGACAAATGGCTTTTGCCATGAGTGATGCCAAACTTGGTGCGATGCATCCAAGGCACCATTTTTAACGAGATTTTGTTCTTCAAACAAAGCTATCCTATGGCTTCCGAACTTGGAATATTGCAACTTTTATATGATGCATATCCTTTTTGGAGCTTGGCAGTTTAAAACAGCCTCCACTTTTGTTGTGTTTATAAATCTCATTTTGTCCATCCATCCATCCATCCATCCATCCATCTTCAACCGCTTATCCGAAGTCGGGTCGCGGGGGCAGCTGCTCCAGCATGGGGCCCCAAACTTACCTATCCCGAGCCACATTAACCAGCTCTGACTGGGGGACCCCGAGGCGTTCCCAGGCCAGTGTGGAGATGTAATCTCTCCACCTAATCCTGGGTCTTCCCCGAGGCCTCCTCCCAGCTGGACGTGCCTGAAACACCTCCCTAGGGAGCCGGCCAGGGGGCATTATTACCAGATGCCCAAACCACCTCAACTGACTCCTTTCGACGCAAAGGAGCAGCGGCTCTACTCCGAGCTCCTCACGGATGACTGAGCTCCTCACCCTATCTCTAAGGGAGAAGCCCGCCACCCTTCTGAGGAAGCCCATTTCGGCCGCTTGTACTCGACCTAGTTCTTTCAGTCATGACCCAACCTTCATGACCATAGGTGAGGGTAGGAACAAAACTTGACCGGTAGATCGAGAGCTTTGCCTTCCGGCTCAGCTCTCTTTTAGTGACAACGGTGCGATAGAGCGAGTGCAATACCGCCACCGCTGCCCCGATTCTCCGGCCAACCTCCCGCTCCATTGTCCCCTCACTCGTGAACAAGACCCCGAGGTACTTGAACTCCTTCACTTGGGGCAATACCTCCTTCCCTACCTGGAGTACGCACTCCATCGGTTTCCTGCTGAGAACCATGGCCTCAGATTTAGAGGTGCTAATCCTCATTTTGTGCTTCACAAAATACACGTTAACACTATCCGTAAGTATTAATTACATACATTAGTTAACATGACCTAACAATGAACAATACTTTTTCAGCACTTATTAATATTAGTTAATGTTAATTTCAACATTTACTTCTATTTTTAATTTTTGTATTCATGCATTATGAACTAATATGAACTAACAATGAACAATTGAATTGATTAACATAAACCAAGATTAATGAATACAATTTAAAAATATTGTCCAAAATACCTAAAGCATTAACTCTTTCTCTTTCCTGGCGTTTGTCCTGCGTAGATGCAGGGACCACTTCGTGATAACTCCAGCAGCTGAGGGACTCTCACTCACACACATACGGGGCAATTTAGAGTCTCCAATTCACTTAACCGGCATGTTTTTGGACTTGTGGGGGAAACCGGAGCACCCGGAGGAAACCCACGCAAACACGTGGAGAACAAGCAAACTCCTCACAGAAAGGCCCTAGCTGTGCCGGGACTCAAACCCAAGACCATCTCGCTTTGAGGCAACAGTGCTAACCACTGAGCCTAAAGTGTTACCCTAATTAAGTAAATAATATGGGGTCGAAACCACACAAGGATGAGTAAATGATGACAACATTTTCATTTTCAAGTGCCAGGAAGATTAATGAGCACTGGAAGTGTATTTAATGATTAAACAGCCAAGATCTCCCAGTTCCAGAAGAGCATATAGGATTCAAGTGCAAAAATATGCACATCTTAAAGACAACGGCCCTTTTATGCGGTTGGCATTGCATTTGGCTGGTGCATAATGCTGGTTTCGGTGTAATGCTGATGCACTCCGTGGTCCATTTATCGCAATGCTAATTCAGCCACTCTTTAACTAATGAGGCGAGTCTGAATACGATTGGCTACCCCCGTGACACTACCGGAGAGACACCTGCAACTGTGGTATGCTACAGTCGATCGCCGAATGAGCATAATTTGTGCATCTGGTGGCGTACGGCTTCAAAAACAATACATAAATGCTGGTCACTTGGTGTCTTTAAACTAATGTACCATATCAAAAAAATAAAAAATCTCAACAACAATAAAAATAATGCAAAACGCAAATAGTAAAACAATTCCTCCATTCGGGGCTTCTGCATCAAGTGCCCGAACTCTGGTTAAAGGGACAGTTCATCAAAAAAAGAAAATTCTGCCATTATTTACTCACCTGTATGTCGTTCCAAACCTGTATGACTTTCTTTGTCGTGGAACACAAAAGCAAATCTTAGGCAGAATATTAGCCACCATTCAGAAAGACAGTCATGAGTTGTTGGAATGACATGAGGGTGAATCAACGGTGACAGAATTCTCATTTTTAGGTGAACTGTCCCTTTAAGAGGCAGCTTTGTGGTGGCATACAAAACAACAGCTTCATCTGCAAAACTTTCCTCCATATTGCATTCATACGTACATGTAGGAGTGTGAAGGTAGTACACAAAAATACAGAATTAAATAACAAAAAAAAGAGCATAGTTCAGCCAGGTTAAACAAAACATAGTGTGTGATTTCTTATTCAGTTCTGTTCAGGTGAACTGTTAGCACCCAGTGTACTGGCTCGAGGTGGTGTGTGTCTGCCCACCGGCATGGCGAAGGGTCGCAAAGAAACTGATTTAGGCAAAGTACATGGTCCTCAGGGTGTCGTGATGAATCTGCACGGCTTTAGCCAGCGCTTGGGGGTCCCGAACGTTACTCTGCCCAGACACGTGGCTGCCCTCTCCGCTATGGATAAAGTAAGATCAAGATTGGTTTAAAACCTGATCTCTTTTAAGGAAATTACCATCTTGTGTTATGCTACTGTCGATGTAAGATAAAATATGTGAGCTGCCTTTCTGTCTAGTGTATACTTATCAGTTGCTTTCTAAGGGGCCGTTCACACCGAACACATTCTTGCATTCGTCTGACCTGTTTTTTTAAAGGGAGAGTTCACCCACCCCAAAAAACACTCTCATCATTTACTCACCCTCATGCCATCTCAGATGTGTATGACTTTCTTTATTCTGCAGAACACAAATGAAGATTTTTAGAAGACTATTTCAGCTCTGTAGGTCCATACAATGTAAGTGAATGGTGACCAGCACTCAGAAGCTCCAAAAAGCACATAAAGGCAGCCTAAAAGTAATCCATAAGACTCCAGTGGTTTAATCCATGTCTTCAGAAGCAATATGATAGGTGTGGGTGAGAAACAGATATTCAAGTCCTTTATTACTATAAATCTCAACTTTTGACCAGCCCCCCTATGCACGCTCACGACAGGACAGAGTTCTTCTTTTGTTTTTTGGAGATTTGCATTCTTCGTGCATATGACTACCTACTGTACTTTTGTGCAAATTTGATTTATTTATTATTTTCCTTTCCTTTTCCTTTTCCACTTTTCGAAAGTGGGGATTTACAGTAAAATAAAGACTTAAATACTGATCTGTTTCTCAACCAAATCGATCATATCACTTTAGAAGACATGGACATAACCGTTGGAGTCCAATGGATTACTTTTATGCTGCCTTTATGTGCTTTGTGGTGCTGGTCACCATTCACTTGCATTGTATGGACCTACAGTGCGGAGATATTCCCATAAAATCTTTATTTGTGTTCTGCAGAATAAAGAAAGTCGTACACATCTAGGATGGTAAATTAGTAAATGATGAGAGAATTTTCATTTCTGGGTGAACTGTCCCTTTAAATAGTTTTTTTTAATGTAAACATATGCTCGTCTGACAATGTCTCGCTGTTTTTAGCATATTGTGCAGGACCGCTGCATTTTTTTAGATGAGTGTCAAGATAAAAAGAACAAACTCTTGAAAATGCATCTCGAGATGCCTGCTCTATTCATTGCGCGAGACGCTGAAAAACAGCAAGACATCAAAAACATCCGTTCAGCACGTTTACAATGAAAAATATTTGTCTTTCTTTCTTTTTTATTATTGCATAAATGTGTTTGGTCTGAAAGGCAGCAACTGAAATGGAAACTCATCAGTAATTTTACATTTTACATTTATGCACTTATTACAGGGACAATCCCCCCGGAGCAACCTGGAGTTAAGTGCCTTGCTCAGGGACACAATGGTGGTGGCTGTGGGGCTCGAACCAGCGACCTTCTGATTACCAGATTACCAGTTATGTGCTTAGATCACTACACCACTATGTACACATCATACACAGTGTCATACTAATAGCGCATCTGCTTAGAATACAAGCGATGGCCAAAAGTACATATTATCAGAGACAGCACAGCTAATGATTTTGAATAGCCTTCGCATTGCGAGTCAAATATGGTGACTTAAAATGCTGTCTAGGTAGATGGCTCACTAGGTCTTCCAAAACAGCTAACATGTATTCAAAGACATCACTAAAAATCTAAATTGACCCCTTTATTCTTTCTTAAGAAATGTCCTTTGATGAGTGAATAATCACACTATGGAAGTTCAATGTTTTGCAAATGCAGTTTCATGTTGTCTTTAATGAAACAAATAGATTAAACAATATAAATGCAAACGGATGCTCATGTCACTATGATGGAGCTCACACCTGTCATGTTCCTTGTCCACTAGATGGTAGCGTGCTCGGAAGGCCACAAGCCTGGCGTAGTAGGCTGGTGCAGGAATGGACACGGAGCGGGTGCAGCGCACGTAGGTGTGGCACAGCTGGTAGGTTAAAATCTGCAGCTCGTCGGCCGTAAAGCGATTGTCATCCCACAGGACGTAGTAGTGAGAGGGTCGACTGGTGCCCTGAAACGAGAACAATAGAAGATCAAAAGAAAAGTAACACCTCATCAATGACAAACAGATCTAGAGATGTGCAAAATTATACAATTTATATTCAAAAATACATTTAAAAAAATGCAATTCAACCAAAACAATTACTTGAATGAACCTCTATTATAGGGAAGGAGGTTTTGCCCCAAGTGAAGGAGTTGAAGTACCTTGGGGTCTTGTTCCCGAGTGAGGGGACAATGGAGCGGGAGGTTGGCCAGAGAATCGGGGCAGCGGGGGCGGTATTGCACTCGCTCTATCGCACTGTTGTCACGAAAAGAGAGCTGAGCCTGAAGGCAAAGCTCTCGATCTACCGGTCAATTTTTGTTCCTACCCTCACCAATGGTCATGAAGGCTGGGTCATGACCGAAAGAACTAGGTCGCGAGTACAAGCGGCTGAAATGGGCTTCCTCAGAAGGGTGGCGGGCTTCTCCCTTAGAGATAGGGTGAGGAGCTCAGTCATCCGTGAGGAGCTCGGAGTAGAGCCGCTGCTCCTTTAAGTCGAAAGGAGTCAGTTGAGGTGGTTTGGGCATCTGGTAAGGATGCCCCCTGGCCGGCTCCCTAGGGAGGTGTTTCAGGCACGTCCAGCTGGGAGGAGGCCTCGTGGAAGACCCAGGATTAGGTGGAGAGATTACATCTCCACACTGGCCTGGGAACGCCTTGGGGTCCCCCAGTCAGAGCTGGTTAATGTGGCTCGGGATAGGGAAGTTTGGGGCCTCCTGCTGGAGCAGCTGCCCCCGCGACCCGACTTCGGATAAACGGTTGAAGATGGATGGATGGATGGATGGATGGATGGATGGATGGATGGATGGAACCTCTATTATGATGATGATGCTTTCAGCTTTTGAGTTCAAAGTCATTTTGATATTTTCTTCTAGGGCTTAAAGTAAAAAATGTACCTTTAAAAACATGTTTGAAAACTTTTTTGAAATGAATGATTAAAGGAAAGTGAGTCATTCTTTTTTTTTTTTTTTACTCTTAAAATTTTATGAAACCAACTTGGACACAAAGATAACATTTCTCAAACTTGAAGCGTGTTTTAAACTAGATTTTTAAAAGGCTTCACCTCGGAACAACCTTATTTGTAAATGACCCAAATATCAAACAAACAAAACAGATATAAAAGAATGAATCTAGTCGAGCTCACTAATTGTCAGATGTTGGGACAAATAGTTGACTAGCCAGCCATCGTGACCCATCCCTAATCAAAACTACTGTAAGTTAGCATGGAGTGCGCGTGCTTACCTGAATACCTGCATGACTGCACAGGTAGAAATCAAACTCGAATGGATGCGTGATGCTGGTGTCAACCGTCGTTCCTGCTGGGATGTTCCCACTCTTCCCAATCTGCACAAAATGACAGATATCAGAATGAACCATCGCCAAAATGACTTGAGAAATGACAGCTTTAAAATGTTTTTTCGAAACTCACTCTTTCAGACTTGTCGGCACAGAAGAGGCGTGTGTGGTGGCGTTTTTGCACTACTACATATGTAATGCCTGGCTGGTAATCTTTCTCCAGTTTGATGCAAGCGTCCCTGATGGCCAACAGCTCATAGTGTAGGATCTGAACACATAGACATCACATAAGGAAACATCCAGTGAGCAGCAGTTCTGTGGGCGAAAACAGCTTGTTAATCACAGAGGTCAACTGAGAATGACAAGACTGGTCCAAGCTGATAGGAAGCTGACAGTAACCCAAATAACCACACATTACAACAGTTCTATACAGAAAAGCATTTCTGAACATACAACACATCGAACATTGAGGCAGATGGGCTATAGCAGCAGATGACCCCTCCGGGTACCATTACTGTTGGCTAAGCACAGAAGGCTTCAGTGGGCACAGGCGCACCAAAACTGGACAGTAGACGATTGGAAAAACATCGCCTGGTCTGACAAATCTGGATTTCTGCTGAGGTACACAAATGGTTGGCCCACTGCGGCCTCAGTTTTCTGTTCTTGGCTGACAGAAGTGGAACCCAACGTGGTCTTCCCGTCCACCTCAAGGTTCGACATGTTGTGCACTCGGAGATGCTATTCTGCTCACTACAATTGTACAGAGCGGTTATCTGAGTTACCATAGCTTTTCTGTCAGCTCGAACCTGTCTGGCCATTCTCTGTTGACCTCTCTCATCAGCAAGGCATTTCTGTCCACAGAACTGCCGCTCACTGGATGTTACATATATATATATATATACAAATACACACACTTTGGCAGCCAAAAGTTTGGAATAATGTACAGATGTGACTAGCATGTCTTAAGGTCAATATTAGGTAAAAAATTGCAAGAAAGAAACAACTTTTACTAGAAACTCGTCAGTCAATCATTGTTTTGAAGAATGAAGGCTATACAATACTTGAAATGCCAAAAAACTGCAGATTTCATACAAAGGTGTACACTACAGTCTTCAAAGACACAACACAACTGGCTCTAACAAGGACAGAGAGATGTTGAAGACCAGATGTGCAACTAAACAAGAGGATAAGTACATCAGAGTCTTCAGTTTGAGAAATATACGCCTCACATGTCCTCCGCTGACAGCTTCATTGAATTCTACCCGCTCAACACCAGTTTCATGTACAACAGTAAAGAGAAGAGTCAGGGGTGTCTTATAGGAAGAACTGCAAAGAAAAAGCCACTTTAGAAACAGAAAAAGTAAAAGAAAAAGTTCGAGTGGGCAAAGAAACACAGACATTGGACAACACATAATTGGAAAAGAGTGTTACGGATCTGAACCCCATTGAGCTTTTGTGGGATCAGCTAGACTGTAAGGTGTGTGAGAAGTGCCCGACAAGACAGACACATCTATGGCAAGTGCTACAGGAAGTGTGGGGTCAAAGGTCACCTGAGTATCTGGACAAACTGACCGCAAGAATAACAAGAATCTGCAAAACTGTCATTGCGGCAGGAGGATATTTTGATGCGAACACTCTGAAGTAGTTGGCCGCCAGTATATATAACCTAGCCCTATTTTAAACAACAATAAAAACCTACATATATTTAATTAGTGACTCGTGTTTTATTTGTGTGTTATAAGAAACCTGTAGGGCATTACTTGTGGTAACTGTCCTTCTGGTACCCCATCCCGGTAGAAGATGATTCGTGTGGGTTTGAAGCGAGTCGACTTGTAAAACTGGATGAGCAGTTCTCGAACCATGTACGAAAGATCTTCAATAATCTCCTGTCTGGGCCGCTGGACTCGTACCGTAGCACAGTACCTACTGGGATGAGCGTCCATACTGCCCACCACCTGTCGAAATAAAGAAAGGAATTGAAGACAGTGCCCGTCCACTTTTTCCGCCATCTTGGTTCTGGTAGCATTTTTCCCATTCTGTTTTTCATCATATGGAATTCATAAAATCCTTCATAAAAGAGTTCTAAGCCATTAACCAAACCAACCAGCTCTGAGATGAATCACAACATTAGAAACATTGATTTGGAGCAAAAAGTAAATGGTAAATGGTCTGCACTTATATAGCGCCTCTTTAACCTTAACGGTATTCAAAGTGCTTTACACTGTGACACAATCAACCATTTATACATCCATGGTGGCAGAGCTGCAATGCAAGGCGCTAGCCTGCCATTGGGAGCAACTTGGGGTTCAGTGTCTTGCCCAAGGACACTTCGGCATGTGAGTCGGGATTCGAACCACCAATCCTGCGATTAGTGGCCGACCCGCTCTACCAACTACCAACAAAAGTATTTGAATGTCGGACAAAAAGAGAAAAGTACAAGACTGTGTACTTGACGTCTTTAATGAGGGAATGAACTACAATCCCATGAAGCATTGCAAATGATATAATCAAGTTAAAAACAATGTAAAAATAGAAAAATTATTCATTTCAAGTCGTTGATTATAAGTGTAGAAACAATATATTTTTTATTTAATGCAAAATATTCAGATATGTACAAATATGCAAGTAAGTTTGAGAGTGTAGGGAGAGCGACTTGATTGCTACAGAGCTCTTTTGGCGCACTTTGGTGGATCGTTTTCCTTCAGGACCATGGAAGGTGTAGTTCTTCACTAGAAATTCATAGCCAATAATAATTAAGTAATAATCGATTACCGGTAACAACCTCTGTGCTCACAGTAGGTCTGTCTTTAATGGTTTATAAGTTATTGTTAAAAATGTATTCCCCTATGGAAAAAAAGAATGGGATTTTTACTCCGGGAACCAGACAGTTGCACTTTATAACAAATAGATAAAAAGTAACAGCACATTCAGGAATGAATAAAAACAAGGAAAAATATGAACAGCTGTTTTCCATGTACATAAAAGTGGGGGGGAAAAAACAACATGCATCAAAGGAAATATCGAAAAGCGGCTGTAGAAAGCCTGCAGTGAAGTTTCTGAGTTCTGCTGCCCCCTAGTTGCAAATAAAACCCAAAAATCTCCACAGCAAGCCAGTTGATGTCAACAGTTTACACCATGTTCACCAAAGAAACAGTCTAATCGGCACTCCCTCCACATCATCGAGTGCTCTCTAAACATTCTCAGTTTCCTTTGCCGTGACTCAGCCCTTTGTCACCATTGCTTGGCAACTGCAGAGAGAGTCCGAGCTTACAAGTGGTTGCGTGTGGCAGGGTATGAGGTGACGTCATTTCCATCCCGTCCGTGAGTCATCAGTGAGCCATTCTCCCTTTCAAAGCTCTCATCCTGTCCTGCCCACCTCCAGAACACACTCCCTTTCAATCCCTGTACTGTTCTAAAGCCAGTTAAAGGGTTAGTCCACCCAAAAATGAACATTAGCCCATCATTTACTCACCCTCAAGGCATCCTAGGTGTATATGACTTTCTTCTTTCAGCCAAACACAATAGGAGTTATATTAAAAAATATCCTGGCTCTTCCAAGCTTTATAATGGGAGTGAATGGTACCTTAGATTTTGAAGCCCAAAAAAGTGCATCCATCCATCAAAAAAGTAATCCATACGGCTCCAGGGGGTAAATAAAGGCCTTCTGAAGCGAAGCGATGCATTTTTGTACAAACAATATCCATATTTATAACTTTATAAACTATAATCACTGGCTTCCGGTAATGGCCGTCCGCAAGTTCACTGGCTTCCTCTATCCTCTCGGTACTTCTCAACGGAGCTGTATTTTAGGCGATGGGGCGGTCATTAATATAGGGGATAAGTACATAATAAAATGGGTTCTAACCTGTATTATGATCGGTAGACAGGTCATCCTTAGGGGATGAAAGTCAGCAGGAGCGCCCTATTTCAGGAGTGGTACACGGAGATGAGCAGGGTAGCAGCATTTGAGGAGATGGCGTGTAGAAGGCTAGGCAACCAGGATTTGTACATCAGGAAATAGGGCAGCTATTTAGCCTTTTTGGAAGGCTCTCGGGGAGGGGCAGCAGAGAGAGACTAGTGGTTTTGGATGTGTGTGTTGCAACCTTTTTGTTTTAGATGTTCTTTTTATGTTTCTAAGCTGTTTTATTGTCTATTTGTGTGTCTTTGTCAGTTGGCTTTTGACTACTGGGGTGCTTGTTTATGTCGGGAGGGGGGGATTAATGTTCGGGGGGAAAAGATATGATTTCATGTGGACTGATTCTGCGATTTCTGTTGTGTCTATTAGATTTGATGCATGGAATCAATACAAATTGTTAATGACAAAAAAGAATGGATGTGAATGGGGCCTTAAGTGCTAAAATGCACTTAGATTAAACTTAGGTGCACATTAAACATGTTTAAGTGAATTTTAGAGATACAGTCGCTTACTAACCTCATCTGTGTAAAGTTATATCCTAAAAAAAATTAAAAGTTATATACGGAACGATCCAAAAACATCATAAATAAATAAATAAATAAAAAACTTAAATAAATGTTAGCTTTTTTTATACACATTAGGGTGAATCCAGGCAAAGTGGGACACTTTTTTGTCACTTAATTATGATCCAAGTGCCACATAACCTGACATTAAACCTTTATAGAAAGCTTATGATGTGTCCTACCTTAGTCAAAAGCAAAAATTAAGTAAGTCTTAATACTGGGAAGAACCACCTTTGGAGACCCTCTTTTGACAAAATCACAGATTTGTTTTTTGGGAAAAAATATTCTACAGAAAAACATCATTTAAAATCAGTTCAGTTTAAGATCGGTTGACCAGTCGACAATCGTTACCTATCCATTAAATATCTCAATCTACAAAAGAAAGTCTAGAGGTAAAGATGTCATGCTCACAGCAGTAATGGAGGGCTTCTTCCCATCACCAGCCGGAGGGTGAGTCACATCGGCTCCCAGGAATATCACTGGCTGCTGGAACACTGCAGACCTGTGAACGGGTTAAAAACAAACGGTTAACGTTTACTAAGAATCCGAGAGTTCATATGCAGTTTTCAGATCACCGTGAACATATTAAGAGAAACTTAACCGAGCGTCTCACCGTTGATGCGGCACCAGGATGTTGTTGATACCGCCGAGTTTGACGTTGATTTTGAGGCAGAGGTTCGAGAGCGTCTGAGGGGACGTTTTCACCACATTCTTCACCTGCACACACTGAGTGGCCATCCCAAGAAGAGTGTCTCCAACACGCTTCACTTCAGCTGCACAAACACAACAAGCATATAACAAGTTCACAACAAACGTGTTTTCATTAGTATGAAGGAGTGTTTCCCAATGTGTGATGTCTGAATCCGAGCTCACCATAGACGGGTGTTTTTCCAGGCAGAATGACGATGATGAGCTGAAGGCCAGAGTAAGTGTTCTTCAGATGTCTGAACATGGGTTCCACGCTGTCTGCTCCCTGTGCGTACTTACAGAAACACGGCTGACCCTGGATGGGCATCCCAGCGTCCTTTGAGATCTTACGCAGCTGGTCGGTGAAGTTCCTGAGGACGAGATCGCTCACATCACCACTGAAATTCATCAACTACTTCTGATACTTTTAAGCTTTCAAATTTAAGCATCCTTACTTGAGCACCTCTTCCCGACACTGTTTCTGCGGGGCGAAGCAGGCGATGGCCCAAACTTTGATCTCGATGCCGTTATAAAACTGTTTTCCTCTCATGTCCCACACACCCTGGTTGGGAGTCGCAATGGCACGATTCTGTTGGGTGACAGAGAACAATTTAGATATGTTGCACTGGAAGTGACTGATGACATTCACAGCATCTATGAATGTAACAAACATGTTATGAATGTTATTGTTTTGTCGTCTGAGATGTGCACGAGAATTAATAATCTGCTTTTGAGCATGCAACAAACATCCTTTGGCACCTTGTAATGCCTTTGCATCATAAAGTTGCCTATAGATGGTGTTTAGTGTCCAACAAGTAGCAATATAGCGAAACCAAATGCTAAATCTCTGTTTTTAATGTTGCGCACATAGTTTACAGGGAATAATCAAACACACTCTCCTAATCTGTCCCCTCTCTCTCTATCAAATAGTGTGACTATTTTAACTAACTTATTTGACCTTAAAATGATTTCAGTTTGGTCCATACTATGATTCTTTTGGCGGTAAATCTCAGCCTTCCAGTCCTTATCACCATATATACAGTGCAACTTAACATGTTAACCTCACTATTTTAATGGCTAAATAATTTAAATAAATGTTTTGTTACATATTTGGTCCTAAATGAATTTTTTTAAATAGCCTTTGAAAAATTCTCTTATAATTTACTCACCCTCATGCCATCCCAGATCTGTATGACTTTCTTTATTCTGCAGAACACAAATTAAGATTTTTAGAAGACTATCTCAGCTCTGTAGGTCCATATAATGCAGGTGAATAGTGGCCAGAAGTTTGCTCTCCAAAAAGCACATGAAGGCAGCATAAAAGTAATCCATACACCTCCAAAGGTTTAATCCATGTCTTCTGAAGCGATATGATAAATGTGGGTTAGAAACAGATCAATATTTATGTCCTTTTGTATTATAAATCTCCATGTGGCAGTGGGGGCGTGGTCAAGCGCCCGTCCGGGAGAGAAATGCGGTAAGGGCGCTTGCACCTGAGCTAAATGATGTCTAACACCTGGGTCTAATTTCAGTAAGCATGGGGAGAGCGGCATAAATAGCAGCAGCCACAGAGCCTCAAGAGGAGAGAGAGTGCCTACACCCAAACCACCTACTAGTTAGAAAGTCTGCTGTACAATTGTATGTTTAGAAAGTGTGTACATTAAAGAATATTACCTTGAAGCCAAGAAGCTCTGTTCTACATGTCATCCTTGGGGAAACCTTTACACTGGTGCCGAAACCCGGGAAGAAGATTGGAAAATTCGTCCAAGTATGGAGAAAGGTCGCCCCATAGAGTCCTCCCAGCTGGCGGAAGTCCTCCAGTCCCTCGCTACACTACATCAAAGCCACCAACAATCCCTGCTTGAGCTCCGGCAGGACCAGGATCGACGATTCTTCGAGATCATGCGGGCTCAAGCAGAGGACCGGCACGCCATCCGGAGCCTCCTCAGCCAGGAGGCCGCTTCAGCTGCAGCCGCGACCCCGGACACTCGCGCCACGCTGCCCCCGCCTGCGTTACAGAAGACGGGGGCGGCCGACGATCCAGAGGCATACCTTTTTGAGCGCACAGCGGAAATTTAGGGTTGGCCGCATGACCAATGGGCAGCCCGCCTAGTCCCTCTCTTGTCCGGGGAAGCTCAACTCGCGGCTCAACAACTGCCGGCAACAAACCTCCTGGCCTATACTGATTTGAAGAAAGCCATCCTGCAACGGGTTGGTCGGAGCCCGGAAGAAAACCGCCAGCTCTTCCGGGGTATGAAGCTGGAAAAGTCTGACCGCCCGTTCGCATTTTCCCAATGGCTCCGGGATGCTTGTCGGAGGTGGCTGCTTGTGGGGGACCGCGACGTGGAGGGACTTGTCGACCAGGTGGTACTGGAGCAATTTGTTCAACGCTTACCCAGGAGAACGGCGGAGTGGGTCCAGTGCCACCGCCCGGCGTCGCTGGAGGCAGCTGTCCAACTTGCGGAGGGACCACATGGCGGCGATACCGAGGGCGGATGAGCCCGCTCTCTCCCGGACGTGCGCTTGACCACGCCCCCGCTGCCACACTCCACATTTGACCAGCCCCAACCAGTAGGTGGCAGAATGTGAAAGCGAATGTATAGATTTATAGTAAAAAGGATTTAAATATTGATCTGTTTCTCACCCACACCTATCATATTGCTTCAGAAGACATGGATTAAACCACTGGAGATTTATGCATTTTTTTATGCTGCCTTTATGTGCTTTTTGGAGATTAAAAGTTCTGACCACCATTCACTTGCATTGTATGGACCTTCAGAACTGAAATATGAATTTGTGTTCAGCAGAAGAAAGAAAGTCATACACATCTGAGATGGCATGAGGGTGAGTAAATGATGAGAGAATTTAAATTTTATGGGTGAACTGTCCCTTTAAAATGTCTTCAATGTAATTACCTGTAATGGTAACATCTGGAGGAGGGACATTTTCTTTTTGGAAAGCATTTTATTGAACAAAAATGTGTATATGCCCATGACTGCAAGCCGAGTCATCATTTCCCCAGGAGAGAATGTACATTTTAATTGTGTTCATCCTCCAAAATTTAATTTTGTCAACTTAAAGATCAACATTAGAATATAGATAACCTCAAAGCTAATTCCAATTTTGATTTCATAGGGTCTTTAATTAAGAGCCAAAAAAACCCATCATGAACTGACTTTGATGTAACGATCAGACGTTTAAGGTCGAGGAGCTGTGATGGAGATCAGGGATGTGTAGAGCACGTGACAGTGTGTGAGGAGTCGTAAAATACTTAAAGGATGATGAGACGACTGGAATAGAGCCAGTGGCTCTCTCTCCATCTGCTGTGTGTCTTACCCGACCACCGTACTGCAGAATGGGTGCAGGCAGAACTCTCCCCGTCACCTCTGCCATGTCGTCCTTCACCTTGATGCCAAACTCTTGAATGTACGGGTCCAGATTAAAGTTAGCATTCTTCATCTGGGGAAAAACACGAGGAACATATTATAATTATTACAGCATGTCCCACAGATTCAAGTATAAGGCCAGAAACAAAATGTACTTGCTAAGTGCAAGCACGTGATCCCAAAAGGGAGACAGAGTTTCCTTCAAATGTCTGTGCCATGAAAGCGGATTTATTCAGCTAGCTAGCTATAAACATGCTTAAAGGATTATTTCTGGTTCAATAAAAGTTAAGCTCAATCGACAGCATTCGTGGCATAATGTTGATTACCACAAAAAGTGGTAAGAAGTCAATGGGGACAATTTTTCGAGGGTTTAAAAGGCAGAAATGTGAAGCTTATAATTTTATAAAAAGCACCTGCATTGATTCGTTTGTGAAAACTTGTGTATTATTTGAGCTGTAAAGTTGTTTAAATATTTGTATGGTTGTTTAGGGTTTGTTGACTACATCGTCATGGCAACAAAGTTACAAAATTAGCTATAGCTTTGCACAGAAAAGGTTAGTAAGTGATTTTATCCCACTAAAATAATTTTTATATGCATGTTGTTTATGTCTTGTGGCTATACTTTTGAAATAATGAGTATTTTAACATGTATGGATTGGCCCCCATTCCTTCCTCCCATTGTAAGTGCCTCATTGTAACCCAGATTTTTTTTGCTTTTTTTAAAGAAAAATGAGGACAAGTCAAAATTATTTTGTGGTAATCAACGTTATGCCACAGATGCTGTTGATTGAGCTTAAAAAGGTGCTGCGAGCAACTTTACTGTTCTGAAGCGTTCACGTGAATGAGCCTTTGAAATAACCACGCCTCCTCATTCATATCTGGACTCTATCTGCAGGCGTATATGGTTATACATTCAAATGGACTGTGTGGAGCGGAGGGGGGCGGGCGGGTCGGAATATTGCACGCCTGGTCCCCAATCGGCCTAATGAGGCGCGCGAGGGATAAAGGCGGATGGCGGCCGTTCCCCGCATCCAGGCGGTCGGGCTACTCCGTCACCCGGCAGATGGCAGCGGCGCTCCCCTGTGTGGACGGCAGTGTCGAGGACTCTGCAACGGGCATCCCTCCTCCTTCCCGGGTTTCGGCACCAATGTAACACAGTTAAAGGATGGGCAAGGAGGAGGCGAGAACCGGCTTGTCAACATAAATCATAATTTAATGCAAACTTAAACCAAAAGCACAAACATAAACACACACACATGACGGACATGCCCGTAATTCTCTCTCTCTCGAACCATCGTCACCGGCCGCCTTGGGGAAAATAATAAACTAATAAAGCAAAGATGATAAAGATCTTTGGTAAAGATGATAGCTCCACTCAATCTCATTTTCCGAGAAATCAAACATCGTCAATGACTAAAACATCTCATAGTACTGAGAGGACATCAATATTTTTTAGCTGTATCATCCTGCCTTATATTATCTTTTCCTATGGGAAAATACTCTGGCTAGGTAACCATGACAAAATTGCACTTAAACCACAGCTTGTAGCTACAGCAAGTATCCTGCATGCACACTAGAGGGCAGCACTCACCAGTCTGCTGATCTCCTCCTGTCTGTCCGGTGCGGAGCGTGCAGTGGCTTTGATCATGGTGGATGTTTGATTATCCGTCAGTTTCTTGATGCACCGCTGTCCTGCTACAATATTACACACCTACAAGACCACCGGAGCAAACGTAAGAGCAGAGACACTCATCTATTGCCATCAGTGAAGTGTAGGTGTCAGTACTCACCTCCAGGGGCAGGTAGGTGTGTTTCTGCTCCTGTCCCACCTGTAGGCAGGGCAGGTGAGGGTATTTGAGCTGCAGGTTGTACTTTTGTTTAAAGTATTGAGCCACTGTACATTCTACAGTCTGCCCGCTCTCAAGCTGCAGAGGAAACCTGGAGACAAGATTCACAGTGTAAAGATGACCCATTCGACCCAAAATGAAAATTCTGTCATCATTTCCTCACCGACATGACACTCCAAACCTGTAAACCCATGGGGGCTGTTCATTCACGTTTTGTTGTGTTTGATTTTGTATAACACCCAGGATGTCCATGAGTTAACAAATTGAAGTGTGAAAAGCCCACAAAACTACAGTATAAATTCTAAAGACTTCACATGAAGTTACCCAGCATGATACTCACGTTTGGTGACTAGCAGGGCGACGCGTGACGTTGCAGACACGGTACTTCCTTTTCATTTGACCACAGTGCGTAACCTCCACCTTCAGGCCTGTCCACCAACAACAGAACACAAAACACAAATATTGTTAAGCACTGTCAGAGGTTTGAGTCAAAAGAATAAGGGTGTCAATGGCTGAACTGGCCCCTTAAAACAGGAACCCACTATGTTAGTGACCGGAGGGCGGGACAATGTCCTGTGTAAAGTTTCAAAAACAACTCAAAATGCACAACACAATTACTCAAGTTTGTAGATTTTGGTGGCTTGACAAAAGCTTGAATTCTTAAGGTTATACAGGCCCTAAAGTTGGACAAGTCAACAGAAAATCAGATTTCTAGGTCATCTGAATGGTTGCTAGGTGTTTCTAAGGTGGTTTAGCATTGATAGGCTTTCTGGCTTGTTGCAAAGTGTAGCTATGGTGTTCTGGTTAGTTGCTAGGCATTGCTAGCATGTTCTAGCAAGTTGTTTGCATGTTTTAGCTAGTTTTAAGCATTGCTAGCATGTTTTGTCATCTAGCTAGGCATTGCTTGCTTGATGCAAGGTGTTGTTAGCATGTTCTAGTATGTTTCAAGACATTAACATGATGATAGGCATTGCTCGATGTACTTACACATTAAGTTGATGGATGCCGGTTTCTTTTTTAACAGGTTGCTTGGGTGTTCTGGTTCATTGCTAGGCATTGATACCATATTCTAGTATGTTGCAAGGCATTTTTAACATATAGCTATGCATTGCTAGCATGTAGCTAGATGTTCCTAGCATGTTCCAGCATGTTGCTAGGCATTTCTAGAATAATGTCAGGTATTGCTATCACTTTTAGTAAGTAGTTAAGCATTGCTAGCATATTTGTAGGCATAGCTAGCACATTTTAGCCAGCACAATGCACTTGTACATTAAGTTGACGGATGCAGGTTTAATTTTAAACAGGTTACCAGAGTGTTCTGGTTAGTTGTTAGGCATTGCTAGCATGTTGCTAAGTGCTACTAGCATGTTCTAATATGTTGCTAAGCATTTTTAACATGTAGCTAAGTATTGCTAGAATGTAGCTAGACGTTGCTAGGTGTTTCTAGAATGATTCCAGGCATTGCTATCATATTTTAGCATGTAACTAAGTGTTGCTAACATGTTGTTAGGCATAGCTAGCATGTTTTAACAAGCACAATGCACTTGTACATTAAGTTGACAGATGCTGGTTTATTTTTAACAGGTTGCCAGGGTGTACTGGTTAGTTGCTAGGCATTGCTAACAGGTTGCTAGCATGTTTTTGCTAATTTCTGGGCACTGTTAACATGTAGCTAGGCATTGCTAGTATGATGCTAGGTGTTGCTAGCTTGTTCTACTATGTTGCAAGGCATTTCTAATATGTTGCTAGGCAATGCTAACACATTTTGGCATGTAGCTAGGCATTGCTAGCATGTAGCTAGATGTTGCTAACACGTTCTATCATGTTGCTAGGTGTTTTTACGATGAAAGGCATTGCTAGCATGTTTTAGCATGTAGCTAGGCTTTACTAGCATACATGACATGACTTGTACCTTAAGTTTACAGATGCTAGTTTCTATTTTTGTCACAAATCTACTTAAGCCACTTTTTTCCCTGTCTGAAATGATGAATCTTTACGAATCTGTAAACATCTTATGCGTCAATTGTTTATTCATTGTACTAAGAACCTTCTTCTTTTTACATTAAAGCCAGCTAATGATATAAAAAAAGGATGTAACTGACCATTTTACAACATAACCTGCCCACAAACAAACCTGCTGCATTCACAGTGTTTGTTTTACGAGTCTTCCTCCAAGTTGTGAGAACATTTTAAAATCCAAAGCAATTTGATTCAGTGTCTTTACGATGAGACTCTATCTTCAGACTTACTGTATACACCATACATAATACATATACTTCATTTTGACATCTTAAGTGCTAAGCGGTTGCTACAGTATTCTGGAAGGTTTCTAGGGTATTGCAAGCTAATTGTTAGGGTGTTCTGGGTGGTTGCTTACTGGTCCAGGTCAGAAGACCCCACTCTCTCAAGTCTGTAGACATAGCTCTCGAACCTCAGTGGGAGTCTATGGAATTTCTCTGTCTGTTTTATCATCCGGTATGAGAAAGTTATCATTCAAAGTGCTTAGAAATGAAATAGCACATATCTCTTCAAAAAGGCCAGACATTTGAGGTAGTTTGTGCAAAGAGGTGAGACCCACCTTTGATCTCCTTGGTGAATCGGACTCTTTGTGAGTCAGTGAGCGTCTTCGGCTGCTCGTCAATGTTGCGGATGTCCAGAACTTCACACATAAACTCAATGACGGGCTGGGCTTTGTAAAATGCCGTTGCAGATACTGGAAACAGTAAGGATGGAGAGTTGGAAAGATCAATGTTTATAGGGACTATTTCAAAGACTATTCATTGGTCTTTGTTCCTAGAACATTTCTGGTAAGTTGTCAAACACATTCAAAACCACAACGGGAGAGACTTCATTGCATTTATATTTACATTTACATTTATGCATTTGGCAGACGCTTTTATCCAAAGCGACTTACAGTGCACTTATTACAGGGACAATCCCCCCGGAGCAACCTGGAGTTAAGGGCCTTGCTCAAGGACCCAACAGTGACATCTTGGTGGTGCTGGGGCTTGAACCCCTGACCTTCTGGTCAGTAATCCTGAGCCTCAACCACTGAGCCACCACTGCCCCCTCATTGATAGTAAACAGGCTAATTTGGACATCTGGAGGGCGAAAGGTACACGATATACTGTACACACATTTCTGTATGGAGAAGGCTTAAAGGTAGATTTCTTATGCGACAAATTTCGTGTTTTTTTAAGCATGACGTCATCACGCACACCATTTTTATCGATAAAAGGTCATTTGAAGGAAAACAAGCAAAAGACGGCACATTTCGCAAACTTTTTTTTACGCATTTTCACTTTGTCGCCTTTGAGAAAAATTGTTGCCATAAAAGCCTTTTTTACAAGATCCGGTCATGATACCTCATTGTTTAGTTTCAGTTTTTGTATGAAAATAAATGTGTTGTGTTTTAGCTAGACTGAAAAAAGTATGCTAGTCATTTTGTTTAGACAGTTCTGGGTTCTACTGGAACTGCTTCAGGACCAAAACCTTTTGGCTATGTACAGCTGTGGCCAAAAGTATTGCAGTGACATACATATTTGTATTTGGCTTCAGTATCTGTAGATAATTTTTTCACATGACTCTATGGTATACTGGAAAACAATGATAAGCATTTCATGAGTTTTAAAGGCCTTTATTGGCAAAAACATTCAATATAAATCCTGACTGATGGCGATCCATTCTTGACTTATTAGTGCTCAGAGAAATCACAATTTGTGGGCTTCTGCTTGTCCACTCGCCTTTTGAGGATTGACCACAGGTTCTCTATGGGATTAAGATGCGCGGAGTTGTCTGGCCACGGATCCAAAATTTCTTTCTTGCCTTGTGACATGGTGCTCCATCATGCTGGGAAATGCACGAATCATCACCAAATTGGTGAGAGAAGTTGCCCTTGCAAGACGTTTTGATACCATTCTTTATTCATGGCCGTGTTTTTGGGCAGGATTGTGAGAGAGCCCACTCCCTGTGATGAAAAGCAACCCCACGAATGGAGTGTCTCAGGATGCTTCACTGTTGGCACGACACAGGACTCATGGTAGCCTTCACATTTTCTTCACCGGACTATCAATTTTCCAGATGTCCCAAACAGTCGGAAGGGGGCTTCCAGTCTTCTGCTGTCCAATCCTTGTACTTCCTGCAGAATTTCAGCCTGTCATTGATGTTTTTCTTGGACAGAAGTGGCTTCTTTGCTGCCTTTCTTGACACGAGGCCATTGCCCAAAAGTCTTCGCCTCACTGTGCGTGCAGATGCACTCGCACCAACCTGCTGCCAATATTGAGCTCTGCACTGGTGGTGACACGATTCCAGCTGACTCCTCAGAAGGAGACGGTCCTGGCACCTGCTGGACACTCTTGGACGTCCTGAAGCGTTCTTCACTGCAGTTGAACCTCTCTCCTTGAAGTTCTTGATGATCCAGTAAATGGTTCTTTCAGGTGCAATATTCTTTGCAGCAATTTCCTTGCATGTGAGGCCATTTTGATGCAAAGCGATGATGGCTGCACGTCTTTCTTTTGAGGTAACCATTGCGAACAAGAACACAATGATTGAAACCACTTCTTCCCTCCTTTTATAGCAATCAATCTGCTCTTATAATCCAATCAGAATGATTGAGTGATTTCAGCTGACTAGGACTCGTTCACACTTTCCCAGGTGCCGCTGATATGATTAGTGAAATGATGTTAGCTGGTGCCAGGGCCAAAAAACTGTGAAATTTGTGTTTTTGTGATAAAGTAAATTTTTTGGCCAATGAAGCTTTTTGCAATTATTTAAAATGCATCTGATTACATCTGATTGCAGAATAATCGAGAAACAATGTGAATCAACACCACAACAACTGAAGCAGAAATCTTTGCAAAATACAAAATGCATGTCCCTGCCAATAACTTGGCCACGGCTCTACATACAGGCACATTAGTCACATTTTTGCCAGGACATCCAGAATTTTGGCCACTGAAATTGCATCCTGGATTTGTAATTTGTTTTCTGTACTGATTTTCTGTAAATTATTTTAAGTCATTTTTTATTGAAAATTCCTGTTGTTGCAGCCCTAAGTTTTAAACCATAAAAGGCATATTACGTGGTAAATCAAGCCTGCAAGTGACAAATATTGAGTTAGATTGATGTAAAAAAAAAACATAGCCTAAGGGTTTTATTATACCTAAAGGGGTTTCTTGCAACCACCAGCAGACATGCATATTAACATTGTAAATCCTTTATAATTGTTTACATCATTAAATAGGTCTATTCCAATGACTGGCATATTAAGACATTAAATAATCAAAAATCAAGAACATTTGGGTGAACTGTTCCATTAATGGGACGGTTCACCCAAAAATGAAAATTCTCTCATCATTTACTCACCCTCATGCTATCACAGAAGTGTATGACTTTCTCTCTTCTGCCAAACACAAATGAAGATTTCAGCTCTGTTGGTCCATACAATGCAAGTGAATGGGTGCCAACATTTTTAAGCTCCAAAATCAACATAACAGTACTCCAGACGACTCCAGTGTTTTAATCCATACCTTCTGAAGTGATATGATAGGTGTGGGTGAGAAACAGACAAGTCCTTTTTGTCCTCATCTGATTTTGGTGATTCACGTTCTTCATGCATATCGCCCCCTACTGAGCAGGGAGGACAATTCATGACATAAAATGACTTAAATAGTGATCTGTTTCTCACCCACAGCTATCATTTCATGTCTGAACACATGGATTCAAACACTGGAGTCATATGATTTATGTTTATGCTCTCTTTATGTGCTTTTTAGAGCTTCAAAATTCTGGTCACCATTCACTTGCATTGTATGGACCAACAGAGCTGAGATATTCTTCTAAAATCTTAATTTGTGTTCTGCAGAAGAAAGTAAGTCACACATCTGGGATGCCAGGAGGGTGAGTAAATGATGAGAGAATTTTCATTTTTGGGTGAACTGTTCCTTTAAGGACAATGGATGATGTCATACCATCAATGTTGAGCATCATCTTCCACATGGCTGGCCGAACAGACTGATGAAAGCCGAACCACACCTCTCTACCTCCACCCAGAGGATGATAGTAGCCTTCAGGAGGAGAAAAGAAGGAGCGTCCGACTGGAGTGTACCTGCAGATGGAAAGCCAGATGGTTGCAATGAGACAGCAAAGTAAAAAAAATATGTATCTTTCCAATAAATATAGCATATGGGAAAAAAGTTGTGTTTCAAGGTAACAGGCTGTTACAATGAGAACTTTTGAGGATGATGTAATCTGAATGGCTCATAAAAACTAATTTAACATATTCAGATGATCTCTTCTTGTCTAAGCGGCCAGTTTTCGGCCAGAATAAGCTGCATTGCACACTCAAATTTCTGTAACCTGCAAGTCCATGTTCAGCGTACCTCATGGAGGCCAGGTGTCTCATGGCCACATCGAGGGCTTGGACAGAGTCCAAAGGGACCTGCAGACGTCCACTGACCAGCGTCTCCTGCAGCAGCCTCCACGACACCTTGGCCAGCCAACAAATGGACACTTTAAAGATACGGTCTTTCCCTTCACCAGGGATGGTCACTTCAAAGTCAACCTACGACATGAAATGAAACATCTGAAATGACATGAGAACTGGAGAGCAGACAATTCATTATTAAAGGGATAGTTCACCCACAAATTACATTCTTTCATCATTTACACACCTTCATGTTGTTCCAAACACATATGACTTACTCCCTTCCCTTTAATGGGAGATGGAATGAGAGTGAGTAAATCATGACAGAATTGTTATTTTTTGGTGAACTGCTCCTTTAAGAAGCTTGAGTGTTTTTACAGGTCATACGGCGACCCAACATTTTAACAAGCAACTACTTGACATACCTTTTCACTACCTATTGGTAAAGCTAAAACAGTGTAGATATTCTTCTTCCCATCATAAACTGGCTTTCGGTCACCAAAGAGCTGTGGTTTGAAATGTTGAACCATGTACTCCACAACCTCTCTGAGAAGAAACAAACAGTTAATTAAATCAATAACCAAATACCTAAATAGTAAATAACTACCAAAATAATTAATAAATTATAATATAAATCAAGTAATTAAGGGGTGAATGAATAAATACAAAAAATAATAACAAATAATGTAATACATTGAATAATCAATAAATAAAGGAATGAATGTAATGAAATTATTAGATGAACAACTTAATAAAATAAATATAAATATTATAATTCAAATAAATAATAAATATAATAAAAAGGACTGAATTAATAAATACAAATCAATAGTTAAATCAGTAATTAATTAAATCTTGTATAAATATTAAATAAATAACTTTTGTTTTTAATTAATAAATCAATACAATTTAAGTACATTATAAATAAACTAATGGTGGACTGAATTATTTATTAAAAATAAAATGAGACTCATGAGATTTAATACTAAAGCATTGATGTTTTCTCAGAAATATTTGTACATGTATTTTCTAGTGGACAAAATAAAGGAATTCAAATAATGACATTATTAAATGAATAACTTACAATCAAAAATACACATTATAATAAAAAATAAATAATACATATTATAAATAAAAAGGACTGAGCGAGTAAATAAATACTTTAATAAATAATAAATAAAATACAAATATATAATTAAAAAAAATTATGGACTGAATATCTAAATACAAATAAATACTTTAATAAATAATCAAAATAAAAAAATAAAATAAAAAATGATGGACTGAATAAATAAATAAAAATAAATACTTGTATAAATCATAAAAAATAAAATAAACAAATGATGGACTGAATAAATAAATACAAATAAATACTTTAATAAATAATACAAAATAAAATAAACAAATGATGGACTGAATAAATAAAAATAAATACTTTAATAAATAATAACAAAATACAAATAAATAAATAAATAATAAAATAACAAATGATGGACTGAATAAATAAATACAAATAAATACTTTAATAATTAATAAAAATAACAAAATGAAATAAATGATGGACTGAATAAATAAATACTTGAATAAATAATAACAAATAAAATAATAATAAAATAAACAAATGATGGACTGAATAAATAAATAAAAAGAAAAGAAGAATCATATTATGTAATACTGAAACATTTATGTTTTTATCAAAATTTATGCAAAATATTTTTCATTTATTTTCTAGACAAAAATATGAAGGAATTAAAATAATAAAATTATTACATTGATAACTAAATAAAAATAAATAAAAGGACTGAATGAATAAAATAAAATACTAATTAAATGAATAACTAAATACCTAAGTAAATAGTAAATAAACAAATGAAAACATATTAATTAAATTAATAACTAACTAAATAAATAAATACATAAAATCAATAATAAAATAAACCAATGACAGACTGAATGAATAAATAAAAATAAAAGGAGATTTGAGTGATTTGATTGTGAAACCTTTGTTTTATCAAAATCAAGGCAGAAATAGTTTTTCATTTATTTTCTGAAGGGAAATGTATAACAGAATCATACTAGATAATACCAAAGTCTTTTTAGCAAGTCAGTCCACTCGGCGCCCATCTTTGGAACGCTCCCGGACAGCTATTTTTCTCGTTTTTTCTGTGTAAACAAGATTCCTATCTATTTGAATGGGGAAAGACCAAAATCTCCAAAACAGTTGATCAACATTACGATCAAATAACATTTTAAATCAGCAGTCAAATCCGACAACACTGGTACTATAAATTGTGCTTCTTTTCCTCAGATTACACTCAAATAGATACAATTTTCCCAGCTTGTATAGCTAATGTGCATGCACGTTCTAGAGTTGATAGACAAGAAGATTTGTTTCTAGGTCATACTTTATGTAATTGGGGAGCCTGAAATGTTTTAGCCCTCCTCATAGTGAGCCTTGCAAATCTATCATTCAGATCGCTATCTAACATGTTTTTAAGATCTTGCTCAGCAAGATTATCTTCAAACTGTTGCTTGGCCATCAAAGTAGTTCCCTACAGTGCCCCTTTCTGCAACACTGGGAATGCTACGCACACTTGCGTTGTGTTATGAATTGCACAATTGACATATTTCGAAACACAATGATGCAAGAAATCAAGCTTATGTAGCTAGAAGCATTTCCATTCATGTACTAGGGTATGTTGTGGGCCTCCTAGTCGACCCAAAGCAACTTTTATCTCAATTCATATTAAGGACACACTGAACGAATGTGGAAAATTGAGGTGATGGGACCATTACCTGTTGACCCGACGAGGACACTTGTCAGGTTTGATGTCCACTTCATAGTGGAAAACGTCAATTTTTGGGATCTCCACCTCAAAGTAGTTGGCAAGCAGCTTGATGGGTTTGCCCACGGTGCCCATGCCCGGCCGGCGGGGCGCCTGGAACACCTGCTGCAGGGGTGGGGGGTACCGCCCCATGGGCACTGAGAAGACAGAAAGATCATTTTTTTTCAGTTTAGCCGAAAGATATGTAATGTACCTTTTACTGGGGGAGGACAGTTAAGCATCCGTTGCAGCAAAACTCATCGCGGAGCTGCAAAACCTCAAAAACAATCACTGCTTTAAAAATAATTTGCTCTAATGTTCATTTAAGCTCTTATTTTAGGGATGCACAGCGGCATCAGCCACCAATATTTAATGCCCAATTAGCATTTATTTATAAGTACATTTATTGCAAGTTATAAAAGTTATAATAATTTTTTGCTTACCAAAATAAATGAATGTAAATTTTGACAAATAATTCAGGCTTTTTTTCCCTGCATCAATTGTCATGTTATTATATTTGTATCTATTCTTGCCAACACTTTACAATAAGGCTCCATTAGTTAACAATGTTAATTAACATGAACTAACAATGACCAATTCTTATTAAGCATTTATTAATCTTACATTAGTAAATGCACTTGTGACAGGGCGGAGGGCGGAGCCGTGTTTCCGCACACCCGCCCCCTAATCAGGCTAATCAAGGCTCAGAGAGGGATAAAGGCCGACTGGAAGCTGCGAGCGAGCGAGCGAGAGAGAGAGAGAGATTTACGGACAGCTGTCCGACACATTTGTGTCTGTGTCTTTTTGTTTTAGTTTTATATAAAATTATTATTAATATAATAAGCCGGTTCTTGCCTCCTCCTTTCCATTAATCCCTTTACAGCACTATAAACTGACATGAACTAACAATGAACAATTGTTTTTTAACTAACTAACATTAATTAACATTAATAAACGTTAACCAAGATTAATAAATTGTGTCACAAATATATTGTTCATTGTTAGTTTGTGATACCAATGCATGAACTAATGTAAAGTGTTATTTCCTTTCGTATTTTTGATCTTTTTTGACTTGCATTTATCATTTTATTGTAGCTCTCTTAGATTTCGGCCTGTCACGTCACAGATGCAACCAAGTTCAATGGGAACCATTTATTATTGGAACAAAAATATATGATTACATTTCGGTTATGCATAAAATATCAGTATTGGAATATATATATATATTTTTTTATTTTATTTTTTTTTTTTTTATTTATTTTACTGCATATGAAATATTGCACACTTATTACAACTAATGGCATCTTATTTATTTTTTTATTTTATTATCTGGGGGAAGGTTATAAAAGCGGGAAATGTTGATAGGTGACAGAATTGGGGATTTGAGGGATTGTGTGTGTATAGATATGGTGATAGGAGTTTGTATGGACAAGGGACAAAAAGGAAAAGGAACAACGATTTCCAACTCAAAACTATTGCTGCTACTAACAATAATCAAAACAATTATAATAAATGAAAAGTCTCAATCTAATTATGTGAACGGAGCATTTGCCAATTTTTATTGTCAGCACTTTGTGTAAAAGCATGTTGCTCCTCATTAGGGACGCATGCGAGTAATCAATTAATCGAGTACTCATTCAGCTTTCAATTTTCGACTAGCACCTCAACTAAACCTTTGCTTGCCATGGGCAATAACGAAACTGCTTCTCTGACCTAAATCTTGCCGCTACGATCTTGCATGATGTTGTTAGTTTAGTTGTTGGTTTGGGATTAGTTGACCCAAAAGTGAAAATTCGATCATTATTTAATGTGATTGTATGGCAAAGGTTGAACTTAAATTGTAAATTTCAAGTTATCGATTAGTCGATTTATGTGTTAGAGTACTCGGCTATAAAATTACTTGAAATGCCCATCCTTCAAACAATGTGCAAATTAAAGCCTATAAAATGAATATACAGCTCTGGAAGAAATTAATAGAGCACTGCAAAATAATCAGTTTCTCTGGATTTACAGGGATGTGTTTGAGAAAAATGAAAATTTTGTTGGGCGTGGTAGAGAGCATGCCAAGACGCATGAAAGCTGTGATTGAAAATCAGGATTATATTGATTTCTGAACTCTAAGTTAAGACATTAGTATTGTGTTGTTTAAAAATGAATATAAACTTGTTTTCTTTGCATTATTTGAGGTCTGAAAACACGGCATCTTTTGTTATTTTGAGCAGTTGTCATTTTCTGCAAATAAATGCTCTAAATGACAATATATATTTATTTGGATTTTGGGAGAAATGTTGTCAGTACAAAAATGTTAAATTTACTCAAATACATACCTACAGTATAAATAGTAAATCCAGAGAAACTGCTAATTTTGTAGTGGTCTATTATTTATTTCCAGAGCTGTATGTATATGTTATATATACATACACACAAAGATTCCCCATTTAGCCTTAACAGACTGTAGGGGCAAGTGCTGTTAGCGAGCACCTATGAAGGCCGGAACGGTACACGAGGGGGTGGTTGGCCAGCACCACACCCGACCGCCTTTGTCTCCCCAGTGGCCATGTTTTACACACCGCACCAGGTACTCATTTTTGGCTGAGTCGACCTAGGGGAGGCCCGGGAACGGTTCAGATAATCGTCACTGTGTTGGCCATGAGCGGGAATCAAACTCGGGTCGCCAGGTTCGTAGCGCAGCGCGCTAACCGCTACACACACACACACACACACACACACACACACACACACACACACACACACACACACACATGTTGTGTTTCCATGTTTTATGGGGACTTTCCATAGACATAATGGTTTTTATACTGTACAAACTTTATATTCTATCCCCTAAACCTAACCCTACCCCTAAACCTAACCCTCACAGAAAACTTTCTGCATTTTTACATTTTCAAAAAACATAATTTAGTATGATTTATAAGCTGTTTTCCTCATGGGGACCGACAAAATGTCCCCACAAGGTCAAAAATTTCAGGTTTTACTATCCTTATGGGGACATGTGGTCCCCACAAAGTGATAAATACACGCTCACACACACACACACACACACACACACACACACACACACACACACACACACACACACACACACACACACACACACACACACACACACACACACACACACACACACACACACACACACACACACACTACTGTGCAAACGTTTTAGCCACATAAGATGTTTCACAAAAGCATTTGTCTTAAGATGGTTATTTATAATATATAATTTTAGACTCCCAAACATTACTTTTGCTAATAGAAAAGATCAGAATAGAAGAACAGGGAGCCCTGCAACAGATGGTATGGTACACACAGAGCCCCCCACTGAACATCGAGTCAGTCTGAGATTAAATATAGAGACAGAAGCAATTGAGAAAAGCTTGGAACATCATATCTGCAAACAACCAGGATAAACTGTGTCCTGTGTACCTAGAAGAATTTATGCTGTTTTAAAGGCAAAGGTGGTCACTAAATATTGATTTAGCTTTTTCGTGTTTACTGCACTTTGTATGACATTAAGTGAATGAAATGAAACTATTTATGGCATTATTTTTGAAAACATCCTCACTATGGAAACATTTTCACAAGTGCCTAAAACTTACTGCACAGTACTGTATATACATATATACTGTATTTACATGTAATTAATGCAAAAGGAGAATATAATACAAATATAAATGTAAATGTATAACTCTTCACTCATTTTTTTTAAACAAATTAGAAGAAAAAATAATCCAAATTTGGGCCCAAGCACTTTCACTAACAAACTTTTCTTTTGTATTTTTTTTTAAGTTAAAATACTTCCTACTATACCAGCTGAATTTACACAGAAACTATAAGTATGCCACTTGTAGATGACCCCCGAAAAGTGAAAACACTTTCAAAACATTCCTTTGTTTGTTTGAGCATCTAAACCAGCCTGACACGCAACACTGGCTCAACCAATGGCATGAGTTTGGGGTGGGACTGTCAGTTTTCTGACCAATGGAAAACAGGGAGTGATTAAAAAAAAAAGTTTGAAAAACATTGTTTTGCAATTCCGTTTGGTGCCAGCAGAGGCAGAGAAAAACCACACTTTGTCTTTTGTTTACTTTTGTACGATTTATTGGGATGCAACATGACGTCCAATGTAAAACCAGTTGCAAACCGCTGCCCTTCACCTCTCTGCCCATGAGGAACACGTCCCTCTATCATAACAAAGACCTCAGCTGCCCTTCTTCCCAAAAAGAGGGAGAGACGCCCAAGCCTCCACATCAGCACACACAAACACGGGGGCCCCAAAACATTCCCAGCCTCACCTTGGCAACGGGAGAGCAGCACACATTGTCATGGAAATCAGGGGATCCAGGCATACGTTGGTTTTTTGGGAGAGCCGGATCTTGGACTAATTCATCGTATAGTGTCTGCTTGAACCTCAACATTAGACCGAGACAAGGTCAACAATCTTATTCTATAAGGCTCACTTTATAGCTCGGTTATGATTTAAGGGCTACAGGCACTCGGGAGAACATCCGTACACTTTTTAAGCTGACGAAATACACGAGAAGACTCTGATAAGTCTTGATCGATTGCAAACTCCATTGCTGTGCATGCATGCATGCTCCAACACCAGCGCAAATGCATGCGTCATCCAAAAACCACAGCAGATGGCAAGAAATGGAGCCAGATTTTAAGCAACCAGAAAACAATAAGTGGCTCTCCGTTAAGTGCTTTAGAGTATTCGCATCATTTTGTAGGCTATATAAAATTAAGCAACATTGTGATTCTTAAATATCACAATGATTTTAATTAGCTTTTTATTTGGCCAGTACGTTTCCTAAATATCATGCAAGTAAGCCAGTTTGAAACCCCGATCATATGTCAAATATCATCACGTGTAGGGCTGCACGATATATCGGAATACTTACAAACTTGCGATGATTTTGCTGATGTTATAAAATTAAGCGACAGTGATTCATGAATATTGCAATGATGTTAATGCACTTGTTATTTGGCCAATCATTTTCCTACAGACCATGTCAGATCAGAGGGCTCGTTTCAAAACAGCTCCTGGTGATGAATTTAGTCAAAAGTAAAGCTGGGCGATATATCGGAATACTCACAATATACCTACGATGATTTTGCTGACAATACGGAGTGGTGGTGGCGTAGTGGTCTAAAGCACATAACTGGTAATCAGATGGTTGCTGGTTTGAGCCCCACAGCCACCACCGTTGTGTCCTTGAGCAAGGCACTTAACTCCAGGTTGCTCCGGGGGGATTGTCCCTGTAATAAGTGCTCTGTAAGTCGCTTTGGATAAAAGCATCTGCCAGTTATGTGCTTTAGCCTACTACGCCATCACCACTCTAGTAATGATACTAAAGACCGGGCCAGTAGTCCAGTTTAAAACCCACTCTTTCATTGCTTATTTCGTCATAAGTACGGCAGGGCGATATATTGGAATATTGATAATTTTCTGTGTCATTAGGCTAGTATTGCGATTATTCCTTGATTTTCCCCTTGTAATTATGAAAGCGTTAAAGGTGCGCAAAGTAAGATTTAAGCTGATTCTTCCTCATCCTGTCAGTACGAGAAGTACTTGTGGTTTTGGACACTATACTGACACCTGTCGTCCTGGGTACTGGATGTTTGTTAACCAAATAATGTCAAACTCAGAAAATTGATTTGTTACTTTAAGTGTGTTTTTATCCAACTCATAATACACACAGCCCTCTAATGGACATTTTTGCTTCCAATATAATATAATTTGACTGTGATTGCCCCGGCAGAACACCACCTTGTGTTCGTACTGCATTCCTTATCGTGCTGCTTAACCATGAGAGCTGCGGAGCTTAGCGGTTTGTCTCCTGCAAGGACCTCTTGTTTGGACATTTTATCTGTCCACTTGCTCTCCTTCTGTTCGGACTGTCTGGTGGATTGATGTCTGGTGGATGTGGTGGTGGTGGCGTAGTAGCTAAAGCACATAACTGGTAATCAGAAGGTCACTGGTTTGAGCCCCACAGCCACCACCATTGTGTCCTTGAGCAAGGCACTTAACTCCAGGTTGCTCCAGGGGGATTGTCCCTGTAATAAGTGCACTGTAAGTCGCTTTGGATAAAAGCGTCTGCCAAATGCATAAATGTAAATGTCAATTACATTCCTCTTTATCAATACCATTCACTGACATTAAAATATTAAAAATATTTTATTTTTTTATGCATTTGGCAGATGCTTTTATCCAAAGCGACTTACAGAGCCCTTATTACAGGGACAATCCCCCCGGAGCAACCTGGAGTTAAGTGTCTTACTCAAGGACACAATGGTGGTGGCTGTGGGGCTCAAACCAGCAACCTTCTGATTACCAGATTACCAGTTATGTGCTTAGACCACTACACCACCACCACTCCAGCGGAATATGGAGTCGCAAGTTCAAATCCAGTGTGTGCTGAGTGACCCCAGACAGGTCTTCTAAGCAACCAATATGGCCCGGTTGCTAGGGAGGGTAGAGTCACATGGGGTAACCTCCTCGTGGTCGCTATAATGTGGTGAGTTGCATGTGGCGAGTTGTGCGTGGATGCCACGGAGAATAGCGTGAAGCCTCCACTCGCACTCTGTCTCCGCGGTAACGCGTTCAACAAGCCACGTGATAAGATGCGACTGAGATTTGTCCTCCGCCACCACAAGGACTTCGAGCGCATTTGGAATTGGGCGTTCCAAATTGGGGAAAAAATACTGAATGCAACTTTAAACTATGGTGGCAAAAAACACAATAATAGCAAGTATGTGCAAGACATTCTGTTAAGTTAATTTCAATAAAACAATTAATTAATATGGCCAGTCTCGGTTGTGCACAACATCAAGAGAGAAGTTTCAATACTTCAATACTAGTGATCGCATTCGCATGACGTGTTTTATTAACCATAGTGAAAGCTAAAGCGTAGACGTGAGCAATTTCTGCCACACAAGAGTTGCCAAACAAAATTGTGAAAATAATGATTGTTTCCAAACACTTTTCTGTCTGCCATTAGTCAGTTAGAACAGATAGTCCCGCCCCAAACTCACGCCATTGGCTGAGTCAATGTTGCTGTGTCGGGTTTGCTTAAAGAAACAGAGCAATGTTGCGAAGATGCTACAGAGTGAGACTGTTAACACTTTCAGTAAAATTAACTTACAAAAGGCTACTTATAGATGTCTCTGCATATTCAGCTTGGGTTCGTTTAAAAAGTTAATTCCTTCATGCTTTTGGGTTCTGAGTCTAAGTCTGAGAGCTTGTAAACACTTTAAAATAAACAACAATGAAATGGATCATCAGAACAATTACTTTTAAACACCTTTTCAGGGTTCCCACCCTTTTCAAGGCACAATTTTCCAGGGCATTTTATGTGCCCAACAAGTGAAATATTTAAGCAAAAACACAATTGCGTCTATTTAATTGTAGCTTATATTTGAGCGTTTCTGTGTGTTTTTGGTGGTAGTCTCTCACCTCAACATAGGCAGTTTGCTACATGGCCCATTGTGATTATTAATCCCTGTACGTCTGTGATTTAATTCAGTAAACACATAGTCTGTATGTGCTGTGCACTTCAGAGTGCTCTGCTCACGGTCATCTCACACACACACACACACACACAACAGCACATGTGATGATCATGATGAGGTGTTTTCAATGTATGAGCACCCGGCTTCACGCATTAATTTTTTTCATTTTTATTTATTTAATTAAATCTCACACTTTTTAATTACCACACTAGGACATATTGCAATTAGTTGTGCAATCCAACATTCATTTTTAACCAAATATGTCATATTTACGGGCGGCTGTGGCTCAGGTGGTAGAGCAGGTTGGCCACTAATCACAGGGTTGGTGGTTCGATTTCCGGCCCACATGACTCCACATGCCGAAGTGTCCTTGGGCAAGACACTGAACCCCAAGTTGCTCCCAATGGCAGGCTAGCACCTTACATAGCAGCTCTGCCATCATTTGTGTGTGAGTGTGTGTGTGAATGGGTGAATGAGATGCAGTGCAAAGTGCTTTGATTACCGCTAAGGTTAAAATGGCGCTATATAAGTTCAGACCAATTTCCATATTCCATTCTGTGTTTGGAAATGCCATTTTTATAACTAGATTCTGTGATTCTGTCCGCATTTTCCATATACTACATGTCGTAATCATGGTATAAGCTGACTCCGTTCGTTAATTATTCAAAATATTTGTTAATTTTATTTACCATGACTGGAAAACTGCATACCAAAATTCCAGGTTTTCCAGGGCACTTGGGAAACCCACTTTTGACCAATGAATTTGTATTACTTTTCAATGACTTTTTCTACTTGTTTGTCGTCATTACTAGATAAGGATATTTTTAAAATCATTTTAAAGAGCTTCCTTAGATGTTTTACAGCTGACCAGATCTAAAAATAATGTCCAACATTTTCCAAAAAGTTTTCATCAATATCCTTGACTGTTCTATGCCTGGAAATCATAATTTGATTAATTCTTGATCATCCCTGTTTTATTTATCTGGTCATATCCCTCGTATTATGTATTATGTATTACTATGCTAATCAAGGTGGGATTAGTAATATTGGACTGAGCTACATTTTACCAGGATCAATAAAGACCCCAAGGGTCACTTTCATCTGCTGCGCCCCAGCCAGCTGTGCCTAAAGGTGGGATTTACTCTCTTGTCTTCCCACGACCCCTGACCTGGGACAATCTCACCACTTCTGTGCAACACCAACCATTTTGCATAAAAATATGGTAATATAAAAGTGAAATAAACGGGTTATTTCTTCAGTTAAGGGCAACAGGATAGCAAGCGGTTGATAAACGTTTAATTGTTTTGTTTTATTCTTTAGTACTAAATGTACTTATTCTTTTAAACACTTCATACATTTATTACAGAACGCAAAATATAAAGTCTAGATACGAGCACAAGTAGTGAAATTCTAGCAAATTTGACAGCTAAAAATGAGGGGAAAATGTAAAAAAATTTAATTAAAAAAAGCCATTATAATATATGTTTGAAAACTGTTTAATATTTATTTTGAAAAAAAAAAAACAAACAAAAAACATTTTGTATCTTTAAAATCGTTTTAGAGGACAGAAAAGTTGCCCTGAGTGACAAATCAGCCATATATCAGCATACAATGTTTCAATGTATCATTACAGAATTATAAAATGTTTCATTTAAACATTATGGTGAAACATTGTATCGTTCTAAAATGATACATGTAAACATTCCACATCCTTCCCTTAAAAATACACCAAGCTTCTGAGACGAGATCACAGCGAAACAAAATAAAAGATCAAAACCCACCAGCGCTTGATGGTCCCGGCTCCATCCCATCCACTTAGCCGCAAAGGGTTCACCACAGCCCGAACCCTCTGTCGCCACGGCGCCCTGGTCCTGCGGGCTGGAAGCTTCCTCGATTTCCAGCCTCGTTCCCCTTGCTGGAAGCCCCCAGACCCGCAGGAACTGCAGAGGGACAAAAGCTCCTCGGTTCCAATTCTTAAGGCGACCTGCGATGACCCCCTTCCTCCGGGCACCTTCCGAGCTTGGATGGCCTGCGTCAGTGTGATTGTTTGAGGCGTGGATTGGTCTGCTCCGTGGCGGTGTGTTGTGCTGTCTGCTCACCTTTCAAGCAGGATTCTCCAGCGGAAGAAAACGGTCGACCCGTCCGTCTCCCTCTTGTCCGCCTCCCACTGATGAAATTCTTGACCGGTGGTGGTCTGTTTTGGGTTCGCCCTCTAATGGGCACTTCGAAGTCTAAATCCTACTGTAGCGTGCTGCTTATTGAATCAAAGTCTCTCTAGCGAGTCAGTCCACTGTCGGTCATCTTTAACGCTCTCGGGACGCTATTTCCAGTCATGCCAGTGCAGTTCCTATCTACATGAATGGGGAAAGACCGAAATCTCAAAAACGGTCGTTCAAGATTACAACCAAAGACCATAATTCAAACCAGAAATAAAATATAATAATATTTGTATTATAAATTGAGCTTTTTGACCTCATTTTACGCTAAAATACGACATTTTCCTGGCTTTAATAGCTAATGCGCATGCGCTTTAGTGAGTTCATTGACAGGTTAAGTCTGTATCTAAAAGACGATTGGCTCGTTTACCTTTAAGGCGGGACTTCCTTTCTACATCCGTTGACCGTTGGGCGCTAGAGCTTCTTGGCAGGGCGTCATAGAATACTGTTTTTTTTTCTTTATTATTATTATTATTATTATTATTATTATTATTATTATTATTATTATTATCTTATCTTACCAAAGTATCTTTAATGGGGAAAAACGAAATCTTCAAAACTATTGGACAAGATTAAATACAATAATATATTTTACATTCAAAATTATTTCAGATTTATAAATATCGTTTACTACTGTTATTCTACAAACCTTTTTAGGGTTTTTTTCTTCTTCAAAATATCTAAACGAAGACCTACATTTCTGACTGTAACTCCTGCAGTTTTCAAGCTACATCATGATCCTCCAAACTTGGCACAGACCTTCAGACTGTTTTGAAGTAGACTAGTAATCAGATTTACAGTTTTCACACAGCAGATGATCAAAATGGGAAAAATCTTATACAATTACTTAATTACAGAATTTTCAAATGTTAATTCAAATTCCAACTATCAAAAATTCAAATACAAACAAACCCACCCACACTTTCTCTCTCTCTCTCTCTCTCTCTCTCTCTCTGTCTGTCTGTCTGTCTGTCTGCTGATGGTTTATCTCAGGGTTTTTCAAACATTTTGATGCCAAAGACCCCTAATAAGGTGATCCTCTTGTGAGGGTCCCCCTTCCTAAAATATAGAGGCAGCTGTATATTTTTGTGAAGACACTTTGTACTGTGTGAAAAGAACAGTAAATGTGATCTAATGAAGGCTGAATGTTACAAACTAAATAATCGCCTTATATACACATATTGGCAAATGTTTGTTTTTTTGCACTTACAGAAATCATATTTTTATGATTATTTCATTTACATTTATGCATTTGGCAGACGCTTTTATCCAAAGCGACTTACAGTGCATTTATTACAGGGACAATCCCCCGGAGCAACCTGGATTAAGTATCTTGCTCAAGGACACAATGGTGGTGGCTGTGGGAATCGAACCAGCGACCTTCTGATTACCAGTTATGTGCTTTATTCCACTACGCCACCACCACTCCATTTCATATCTATATATACATTTACTATCACAGGATATCTGTTTCTTTGTTTATGACAACACAAATGAGTTCCATATTCATTCAAATGACTACTATATCCCATTGATTTTCTGTGTGACAATGATAAATTAAGTTTTCCATATGCGTGTACACGTACATATTACACATGTTATTTGCTACTCAAGGTGGCTCTGGTGTGACTGATTCAGTGACTGATTTCATATTGCTATCTGACAAAGAAGCAACATGGAAGTAAACTATAGCAACTACAACACATGAACAGTATGATTTGGCTATTGTTTTGCATAGGAGTGTATTGCAGCTTAAAGGGATAGTTCACCCAAAAATGAAAAGTCTCTCATCACTCATCGTCATGCCATCCCAGAAATGTATGACATTCTTTCTTCAGCAGAACACAATTAAAGATCTTTGGAAGAATATCTCAGCTCTGTAGGGCCAGAAATTTGAATCTCCAAAAAGCACATGAAGGCAGCATAAAAGTAATCCATACGACTCTAGTGGTTTAATTAATGTGTTCTGAAGCAAAACGCTAGGCGTGTGTAAGAAATATAGATCAATGTTTTAAACTTTTTTTTTACTAAAAATGGGGTGGAGGGTGGAGATCAAACTGCCTCTCAATGTAAGCAAGTTGGCATGTCGATATCGTCGGATTCCTCGGCTGGTCTGAAAACCACCAATATTTTGAGTGATTCAATGGTTTTGATATCCCAGTGAACAGTCAGCAGTCATTAGCTTCAGACGCTCAGGATCATTGATAGGGAATCTAACAATAAAAATATTGTCTTTCCTCTTGCGATGATGCCCATAGACGTAATCTAACGTTTTTCAGTAGGTTTAACCATTTTGAAAACAACCGCAAAAATGATGTACTCTGATTTTGTTAGACAGCTACAACTTTAGATATTTTTGTTGTTTCGTTTGTTTATTTTATTCAGCATTTGAATATGACATCATCTCAGCTCCAGTTAGATTATGGAATATTAATTATAAAGTGTCTACAGTCTCTATATTACAAAGTTTGATCTTCAGAAATAAACTATGACTTTCTTGGATGACCCTACATCAAGAGCTATATGTTAGTCATAATCTAAGTATTAATCCACTTTTGCCACTCTTTATATTTGCCTCCATCTTACAAAGACATCTCCATTATTTATCGTTGTTTTACTACGCCTCTGGTCATGGTGGTTTTTAGGCGGTGGTGTCGAAATACTATTGGTGAGTGGGCAGTGGGCGGGATCACACAGGCCAAAACATAAACAGTAATTCTGGCCCAAAATGGAAACTTCAAAGTAGAATATACTGGCTGTAGCATTGTTATCGGAGAAGCCAGTATTTCAGCTTTACATGTTTCCTAATTCTCTAATTACATATTATGGTCATTTCATTATTTAGTACATTAAATATATTACATATAGCACCTTTAAGACACAGACTTTTAAATCCTAAAATAAAAAATAAAATAAAACATATATTCAAATATATATATTTTAATTACATGTTAATACTATGATAATCTAAACAGAGTTAAAAAAAAAAAATAAACGTTCCATAAAATAAACGCAATAGATGAATTAAATTAAAACTTTTAAATTGTATGTCTGGAAACAAAGAAATATGTACATTGCTTAAGAATAATATAAACATTTAAGATTTATTACAACCATTAATATCTGTAAGCAAAATGCGGAAATGATTTAGTTTGCCCAATTATGTACATTTTATGTTTGTTTCTTTTTTGCACGGCACAATAAATAAATAAAATCAAATAAACGTAAATTATTTTACTTGAAATAAAATTAAAACATTTATAATTATGGATTCATTAATAACATCTATTACTCAGGCAATAAATTACAAGGAACGAAAATTTGCAGTTAATTTTTCTTTTTTTTTGCAGGTTTTCTTTTTTAATGGAATATTTTGCTTTCGGTGTCGTGTTTAAGTGACGTCACGTCCTGTCAGCGGAAGAGGACGTCATCCTACAGGGCAGACTGTGAGTTGGAGCTTTATGATGTCTTTTAGATCCACGAATTAACGCTTTAACGCATAATAATTTCGATTTGTTTGAATGAAAGCCTCCGTTTCGTTCACGTACTAGTAGTGATATGCTATTGTAAGAAAGTAATAGCGTAATATTTCGAGTAGCAAGTTCTCTCTTGTGCTTTTTCTCAGAAAACGTCTGTTCATTTAAATGCATTTGGCAGTGAAACTGCATTAACTGCTGTAGTTAAAAGTTGTTGCTTTTGTTTTGGTACGATTGTATCATTGTAAATGTTGTGTACTGTCTACAATGCATTTTTCTAAGTCACAAGGGATTGAGAAGCATTATATAGACAGACAGACAGGTGACAGACAGACAGACATACATGTGATAGACAGACAGACAGACATGTGATAGATAGACAGGTGACAGACAGACATGTGATAGACAGACAGACATGATAGATAGATAGATAGACAGACAGATGATAGATAGATAGATAGACAGACAGACAGACAGATGATAGACAGACAGACAGACAGGTGATAGATAGACAGACAGACAGACAGGTGATAGATAGATAGATAGATAGATAGATAGATAGACAGGTGATAGACAGACAGACAGGTGATAGACAGACAGACAGGTGATAGATAGACAGACAGGTGATAGATACAGACAGGTAGATAGATAGACAGACAGACAGGAGATAGATAGATAGATAGACAGACAGACAAACAGACAGACTGATGATGGACAGACAGATAGATATATAGAAAGATGACAGATGGATAGAAATTGATTAATAAATGGCTGGTGTAGTGATATTTCTATTTTCAGTGTGTCTATGGACATGGATGGATCAGGGAATTGTTTTACCATGTTCTAAAATATTGAATCGCCTACATATTGCTCTTTGTGTCTGCTTGAGTAGAGTAGAATTTGCCTGGTGGAGGTCTGATTACACAACTAAATATAATTGTTTAAATATATTACTTTCAAAGATCTCCAAAAGATCCCCAGCAACCACTACAATGAATTTATCCATGTAAAATTGCAGGAAAAATGACGTTACATATAGTGACTGAAACGCTTTTCACTTTAACAGGAATAACGGTCATGTCGTGGATTCGAGAGACGGAACTTAGACTTCTTGAAAGGCTTACTGCCAACATCCTAAAGGTGAGATTAATATGATCATGCAGAGAATTGAAATCTTCATCTAATGCTTTAATAACCTTTTTAACTCTATATCATAGGCAGGGCCCATGCCCAAACATGTGGCCTTCATTATGGATGGTAACCGACGTTATGCTCAAAAGAGGCACGTGGAGAGGCAGGAGGGTCACACTCAGGGATTTGACAAACTGGCAGAGGTAGATTTACCAATGGTAAACCTGGTTGTATCGTCTGTTTCGTGTGATCTGATCACAAGTGGTCTGCTGAGACAGATTGCTGATATTTCCTTGAGTCTTATGCGACCATTGTGATTTGATTTTGTCGAAGAAAGGGTCTCTGATTTCATGAGTGCACACATAACTTAATACATTGCTGATATTGCAGCCTGTGAATTGAAGTGGCAGCTCTGTATCTCTGAAACAAAGATATATTCTGTTTATTCTCTCACAGACGCTTCGTTGGTGCCTAAACCTGGGCATCCATGAGGTCACTGTTTACGCGTTCAGCATTGAGAACTTCAAGCGTTCCAGAGAGGAGGTGGATGGTCTGATTGAGCTGGCCAGACAAAAGTTCAGCCGGCTGTTGATGGAGAAGTGAGTTACTCTTGCTAAAGCATGTTCATCTGTTGATTTGAGAGTGGAAATCTATCAAATGTGAGTGTCATTTTGTCCACTTTGCTAGAGAGAATCTTGAGAAGCACGGTGTGTGTATTCGGGTGCTGGGAGATCTGACTCTGCTGCCTGAAGACCTGCAGCAACTTATTGCCAAATCTGTCGTGTCTACTAGAGCACACAACAAGTAAGCAAAGCATGCTCCACTTATTTGCAAGTCTTGTTATGGCAGGAAAGCTTCCCTGACACCTCGATTTTACAGTATAAATCTTCATTAAAGGAAGGTACAGATAACAGTGCTAATAGAATGAAGAAAATTATTTACTTAAAGGGACAGTTCACCCAAAAATGAAAAATCTCTCATTATTTACTCACCCTCATGCCATCCCAGATGTGTATGACTTTCTTTCTTCAGCAGAACACAAGTGAATATTTTATCTCTGTAGGTCCATATAATGCAAGTCAATCACGACTGAAACTTTGTAGCACAAAAAGCACATAAAGGCAGCATAAAAGTAATCCATAAGTCTCCAGTGGTTTAATCCATGTCTTCGGAAGAGATATGACGGGATGATGGTGTGGGTGAGAAAGTTCAAAATTAAACCCTTTTTCACTATAAAACTCCTTTATATACATTCTTTGTGCATATCGCCACCTACTGGTCGGGGCTGGTCAAAGGTCGATATTTATAGTTAAAAAGACAAATATAGATTTTCTTTTTCACACCTTCACTTATCATATCACTTCTAAAGACATGGATTAAACCACTAGAGTTATATGGATTGTTTTTATGGTGCCTTTATGTCATTTATGAAGATTTAAAATTCTGGTCACCATTCACTTGCATTGTATGGACCTACAGAGATGAGATATTCTTCTAAAAAATCTTCATTTGTGTTCTGCAGAAGAAAGAAAGTCATACATATATGGGATGGCATGAGAGTGAGTAAATGATGAGAGAATTTTTGGGTGAACTATACCTTTAATTGAAAATGATTGGTAACACATATACAACTTTTCATGTTAAAAATGTATTAGTACTGTATGTGAAGAAATGAACATTGACCAAGATTAATATGCTCATTGTAGTTGATGGATACTTGTTTTGCAGGTGTTTTCTGAATGTGTGTTTTGCGTACACGTCGAGACATGAAATCGCAAATGCTGTCAAGGAAATGGCATGGGGAGTAGAGCAGGGCTTGATCAAATCCAGGTAAATGTTGAATTTATACATGTTCCATTCATATACTGGAGATTTGCACACATATTTAGACCTACTTGTCAGAATGTACAGTATATTTTTATATTGATATTTTGCACATTATACTATTCTGAAACATGATCACTTGCACCGTGCTGCCATTTGTACATCATTTACCAATTTATATTGAGCCATCTCTACTCTTTGCACTTCTGGTTAGATGCTTCATTGGTACTTTTACTCTTGTGTAATGACTATAAAGTTGAAACTAATGCAATCTACTTTTAGCAAAGAAAACCTTTGCCTTCATAATAACTGTTTAATAACAGTTTCCTGTAAGTTTCTTCTCTTTGTGTGTTTCATAAGCGATGTGTCTGAAGCGCTCCTCAGTCAGTGTCTGTACAGCAGTAACTCCCCGAACCCCGATCTGCTCATCCGTACGTCTGGAGAAGTGCGCCTTAGTGACTTCCTGCTGTGGCAGGTAAAGGAGATGACTATTTAAGTCAAGATCTACTGTATTTCTTGCCTTACAAAAACAGAACTTGCACTAACATCCAGGATTTTAGGTGAACAGGCGTTCATAGTTTGATTCACAAAATTAATATTTGACCGCTAGAGCACAACGACTGTGGATCTTTAACTACATAATTACATTGATAAACCTCTCAGACCTTAAATATACATGAGTACAGTAATGGCCACTCATAAACACAAAACAGGTTTCACTCCATCCTGTTGTTGGATAGGTAAAAATGAAGTGTTGTTTTAGTATTTCCCATAGTGGCAGTTAAAGGAATGTTCCAGTTTCAACACAAGTGAAGCTCAACTAACAGCATTTGTGGCATGAGATGATGTTTCAACTTGTCCCTCGTTTATTTAAAAAAGGCCCTTACAATGGAAGTGAATGGGCCCTTTCGAAATGCGCTTAATGAAGCTTCAAAACCTTCGACTCGTTTGATTTGAACCAATGCTTCGGAGCGCGTATCAGACTGGTCAAGTCATGTGGTTTCATACGCTAGGGGGCGTTGATCCCAACCTGAATCGGTGTTAAATGCAGGCTATAATGGATCTCGAGTCCATTCAGCAATAACTTGGGTCTAAAATCAGACTGATTCAAACAAGAGTTGCTGATTTGAATTTAGTCAATTTAATTTCCTGGTTGATCACTTTGAGTTGTGTCCCCAAAGGGGAAAAAATCTAAACGTTGAGTTTATGAGAAAGAAATTAGTGGGAGACATTCAATGGGTTTCCATCCAACAATTTCTATGCACATTTTGAAATTGCGGATAAGAAATCCTGAGGACTTGGGGCAGTGGTGGCTCAGTGGTTGAGGCTCTGGGTTACTGACCGAAAGGTCAGCAGTTCAAGCCCCATACCACTGTTGGGCCCTTGAGCAAGGCCCTTAACCCTCTCTGCTCCAGGGGCGCTGTTTCATGGCTGACCCTGCGCTCTGACTCCAGCTTAGTTGGGATATGCGAAAACAACTCCATTTCATCGGTTCTGTACCTGTACTCTGCACAATGACAATAAATTTAAAGTTCAAATGCGATCTAAACGGTTTATTTACAAAACGATGACGTGTTTTGACCATTCGTGCATGTGTTATGAGTGTGCAGTAACTTGATGTGACTAGTCCTCCAAAAGGTCCGACCTTGGGACACAATTATTTGAACAAAGCGCTTGTCATTCGGAAGTGTTTAACCCACAGCTGGTCGATAAATTGGGTCCTCACAATCCGCCAGAACAGTTTTGAAAGCGGCGCTCCCAGGTATGCGGAGGCTGGCGGTGTGTGCGCGCATCGCATCTATATCAGACCACATTATATCTGATATTACACTTATTCTGCGGTGTCTCGTGGATGCATTTAATAAAATAAAACTGTCCCCAAAGCAGGGAGAGGTCATTCAGATGCTCCATCATGATGAGGTGGCTCCCTCGTCATTACGTAGTGGATGGAAATGCACAACAATTTCTATTTTAAGTATAATTTTTAGAAATGCGCAAAAGATTTTTGGATGGAAACCCAGCAATTCATATTTCATGATATTTAAAGCAGCACTACGGAACTTTGTGCTCTCTAGCGACATCTGTGGTTGAAACTTAAAATTGCAAGACATTTGCGGAAGAACACTTTACGTGAGTCGTGTTTCGGCATTGCTCTTCTGACAGATGTATCTCATTATTTGAGCTTACCTGGACATCGACTTTGTGTGTTCATGACTGGGAGATATTCAGAGCCGGAGTTGTAACGTGCTATTTTCATGTTGATATAATGTAATATGACATAAAACTGAAATAAAGAACAGGGAACTCAATTACTTATATCCGTACCAGAATGTTTGAATATAATTGTTTAAGTGTTTTATCTACTATTAATGTTTGTATTGTACTATACTTATTCATTTAAGAGGCGATACTCGTGATATGGCTGATACGAGTTCAATGGAAGACTCGGCTGATAATGCAAGTGAACCGTAATACTACAATTGTACGTCTATGAATGCACACAATAACACTGTAAACTAAAAACATAAAAGGAGGATTCAATAATGATGCGATGCTGTTCTGAACTGTGAGTGTTACTGAACTGTAGTTTCTTCTTTTTAACGGCAACTCGCAAACTAAAACAGTGCATTACTGCCATCTACTGTATACATGGGAACTAGAGAGCCGGCTCTTCTTTCCTATGTTCACGGACTTGACGTAATGGCGCAAGGATGTACGTCATAAGCCAGCGATTTCGTGCCAAATCGAACCCGACAGCTCAAAATATAAATAGGTTGTATAGGCTTATCGGGGTAAGTTAAGAACATTGTATTGACCACTGATTGTTTATGTACTCAATCAAAAAAATTAAATTAAATTAAATGTCCTATCAAAATAGCTAACTAGCAGCTGAAACTTTGTAACCAGTCTTAGTTCATCAAATGCCTTTTTTATGTTCCTTTAGGTTTGCTTATTATATTATTAAGTTTTTTATATTTGTAAAACTTGATAATTTTCCAGCTCATTCTGCCCCTGTACCACAATGTCTATTGCAGTCTGACATCACAATGTGGAGGAAGTAGAGAAATAGTCATTTTGGCAGCTTGGTTTCAACAAATGCTCTTTTTGCAGTGAGGAAGTTTTGAGTTCTGAAACTTAAAGCATGTTTTTAATAGTACAATGACCTCTTACAGTAAATGTCAAAAGATGAAGGAAAATGTGATTCCTCATGTCATGGCCCCTTTAAGAGCTGCCCTGACAATTTCTGAATAATAAAGACGTATAGTTTTTAATATGTGCCTTACTCATGCAGTGAAGTAATATATATATTTTTTTTGTGCATAATTTTAAACTCCACAGACCTCATATTCCTGTCTGGCATTCCAGTCTGTTCTGTGGCCGGAATATTCCTTCTGGAATCTGTGTGAAGCCATTTTACAGTACCAGCTGAGTTATCGATCTCTCCAGGTACACCACAACTTCCTGTTTTTTAATATAGAGAGATTATTTCATTCAGGTAACTGTTGCAGTATTGATGCTTAGATTTATCGAAGGATCATTTATGTACTGTTCGGCCTCTGAGATTAGAAATAGTGAATGATATTATAAGACTTAGAACATTTTCGCCAACATGAAGACGCAGGATGTTATATTAAACGTACGTTTTTGTATGTGACCGCTACAAATATTGCCTAAATGGTTTTCTGATATCATGGTTTAACATTAGTATCTTCACAAGCTTTTTTTAAAGGGATAGTTCTCCAAAAAAGAAACTTCTCTCATCGTTTACTCACCCTCATGCCATCCCAGATGTGTGTGACTTTCTTTCTTCTGCAGAACACAAAATAAGGTTTTTAGAAGATTATTTCAGCTCTGTAGGTCCATACAATGCAAGTGAATGGTGGCCAAAAAGCACAAAGGGAGCTTAAATGTGACTTCAGTGTTTTAATACATGTCTTTTGAAGCGATCCAATCAGTTTTGGGTGAGAACAGACCACAAAACTCCCTTTTCATTGTTAAACCAATTAAACCATTGGAGTCATATGGATTAGTTTTATGTTGGCACCCATTCACTTGCATTGTATGGACCTACAGAGCTTTAAATATTCTAAAAATCTTCATTTGTATTCTGCGGAAGAAAGTCAAACACATCTGGGATGGCATGAGGGTGAGTAAAAGTAACATTTTTGGCTGAACTGTCCCTTTAAAGCTTACGAAAGATGTTAAATCTTAAATTTGGAAGAAACTGGAATTTTTATTTGATTAATAAGTGCCATATACAAATGTTGTGTGTTGTAGAAAGCTCGGGAGCTACACAAAGAAAGCCAAGTGCTACAGCAGATGGAAGCAGATCGCACCTGTGTGGCTGAACTCCTGCAGCATCATGGAAATGGAAAACCTATGGACGCCCAGAGTCGACAGACAGCACTGCTAAACTACACTGCCAGTAGAGAAGAGCGGGTTTGCTGCTTTCTGAATGCCCTTCAACACAAGAGAGACACTTTCCTCAACGATTTAAGCAGCCAGGCTGTCGTTGCTTAGCTTTGTGTTGACTAATCTGTAAATAGTTTAGATATGGAAAGATGTTTCACCCCGTTTTATGGGGCTGTGGTTACATGTATGTTCGTCTGGGAAATAACCCCTCTATCAATGGATTAGCAATCTTCTAATAAATTCAATTTGATTGATAGCAAGGGCTGCCTTTATGAATTAGAAATGCTAAAAAAATACAATGAGTGAAATCTGTTCAATTGCACTGTGGCTGTGAGTTTTTGCAATGATCTAAATGGAGTTCACACTTTTTGAGCTATGAATTTTCATGACTTCATGATATCCAGTCCTTTGTCAATATTGAATACCTGTTTTAAAAATCAATTAAAATTCAGACCTGTTTGACCGATCTATTGAAAAGAACAGATATGAGAATGATTTGCAATATCTAGCTAATTAAATATTTTAGAGCAGAACATAAATGGAAAATCTATATTTCACTATAGTTATTCCCAAAAAACAGTTCTAGAATTCCCTGACATTTACAGGTTTTTAGTGACCGGGAACCCTGTACATAATAATTTCATATTGGTCACATTTAGGTAACAATTACATTCCTTTCAAGGAAAATAAAGCCTAACAATATACTATAAAACTTAAATGTATGAATGAAATATCATTATATTCATTTTTATCTCAATTCTTTTGATTTGAGAGTGAGTTCTGACCATAGACTGTAAAAAAAGATGGACGACGCCCCTTCGCTCTTTTCCATTGGTGAGAAATGAAGCCGCCAGTGTCCCGATATGGCGCTGACATCTTGGGACTTGAGTCTGTGCAGTTGCGATTTCGGGACCAGACCTGCGCAGTAGTGAGCAGGAAGTAAAGCCGCGAAATCAAGGCCCCGCCCTCTCTCTCGCTGAATTAATCGCAAGCACACGCCCCCGCACTTTTGACTTATCATAGTGTGAAATAATTAATTATAGAAATTTAGATATTAAATGTAAAGCTCCAATCTCCTCAGTCCTCCGAAGATCCCGAAAAAAGTCAGTTGGTGCTTCAGTGACTACTTCACTCAGAGAAACTGTCAATGACAGCTGTCAATCATGATGTCACAGCACCGTTTTTATAGAATCAAATAACTAAAAACAAACTTATTTTGAAAACACTTGAAATGACATCAACGTGATAGAAACGACAGTAAATGACAGAAACTATCTTTGGAAAAAAGATATGTGAAGGGTAATTTAATTGTTTAGTCGGTCTCACGTCCCGTTGAATAACATGGGGAGGCGGGGTCCTATACTAGGTCCTATACTAGTCCTATACTAGGACCAGTCACGGGGGGCGATCAAGACATTTTGGCTTCACTTTTGAGGGCTTGTGCGGCACACTTGGTTCTGATCTTATTCCTGGAAAAGTACTTATTTTGAGAATTTATACAGTTATGTACTTATTGTTGGTTTTCCAACTTTTCGATTCCAAGGACCAATCACAACACAAGTACAAACTATTCTTAAAAGTATCATCTTTCTAGAGCTTTCCTGCTGTGGTACAGGTCCTCTATTTTGCAAGCCGCTTGCAATTTCCTATGGTTCAGAGCCTCTTCCAGATAGACTCCAATGGCTATTGATGGAAGTATGCACACTTAAAATATTTTAGCCAATTTGTATTATTACTGTTTCATTCTGCTTTCTAAAGACTGGTCAAAAATCATAAGGTTGATTATTTTCTATGGACAGCCATAGATTTCAACGGTAATAAATGAAAACAAACCTAAATATTGTTTTGTACAAATCAGTTAATGTTCACATCAACCATCAGAATGGGGAAAAATGAGATTTGGACCATGAGATGAATGATTGGTGGTGCTAGAGGGGCTGGTTTGAGTATTTCTGTAACTGCTGATCTCCTAGGATTTTCACACACAACAGTCTCTAGAATTTACTCTGAATGGTGCCAAAAACACAAAACATCCAGTGTTTATATATATATATATATATATACACACATACATTTGCAGCCAAACGTTTGGAATAATGTACAGATTTTGCTCATATGGAAAGAAATTGGTACTTTTACTCACCAAAATGGCATTCAACTGATCATAATGTATAATTAGGACATTAATAATGTGAAAAATTCAGGGTCCTTGGTAGCTCAGTAAGTATTGATGCTGACTACCACCCCTGGAGTCGCAGGTTCGAATTAAGGGTGTGCTGAGTGACTCTAGCCAGGTCTCCTAAGCAACCAAATTGGCCCAGTTGCTAGGGAGGGTAGAGTCACATGGGGTATCGTGGTAATGATTAGTGGTTCTCGCTCTCAATAGGGCATGTGGTAAGTTGTGAGTGGATTGCGGAGAATAGCATGAGCCTCCACATGCTGTGAGTCTCCGCGGTGTCATGCAAAACGAGTCACTTTATAAGATGCACGGATTGACGGTCTCAGAAGCGAAGGCTTGAGACTTGTCTACCGCCACCCGGATTGAGGTGAGTAACTGCACCATGACGAGGACCTACTAAGTAGTGGGAATTGGGCATTCCAAATTGGGAGAAATGGGTATAACAAATACATTAAAAAAAGCTTTAAAAGCATATGCCTAAATGGCTCAAATTAGTTTAGGACACAAGTATAAAGTGGAATTACATATTATTGTCTTGGCAAATGCAATTTGTTTGTTTTTTTAATCCTTTTATGGATAAACTGGAGTGAACATTATAGGAAAAGCACCTTGATAGAACACGTACGTCTCTGAGATGTCCGTTTTAGATCTTTTCATCTGGAAAGCATCAAAATTGAATGAACATCTGCTAAACATCTTAAAAATAGATGTATTGCAAATGAGCAAACATGAAAATTCAAATCTTCCAGATATAAACACACACATCAAATAGATGTCTGAGTGATGTAAGTGTGCTATCCTGCATTCTGTTTAAAAAGCATCCCAGAATGCACCTTGTGTAACTGGTGTAGAAATTCCCAAAGTGTGCAGAGCTGTGATTTAAGATAACTACAAGACATATTTTGGTCACTACATGACACCTATACTTCCATTTGTGTTAGTTCATGATTTTGACTAGTTTAATTTAATTATAAACGATGGGAGTGTGTGTGTAAAAGTTAAATTCCCGCCTTAATTCCGTTCTGACCAACAGGGGGCGTCCGTTTTACCAAAACAAGTTCTAGCATCCGTCTGCTGTCTGAAACCTGACCGGTGGATTTGGCATTGTTGCTTTAAGAGATAAGCCACGCCCAGTCATACGTCACCGTTATAGCAGCCAATCCCTGAGCGGAATACGCAAGATCTGGTTCGAACCGGTTTCTATCTTAAATTCCAATATAAAAACTTAATAAAACATATACAGCCGTTATTGTATTTTTACGCGAACCGCATATAGGCGTGCACGGCGTCGTCGCTCACCAGCACGTTATTTACACAAATATTCTGATCGTAGCATTTTTTGCTGATTTTTTTGGAGTCAAGATGCCCAAAAGAAAGGTAAGGACACATTGCAATTATTTTTATATTTCGGAAAATTGTACGATTTTGGTATTATGGTATAAACATTTATACGTTTTGCTTACAGTTTTTCCTCGATGTGATCGGTTGTGCTTGTGTGGTTGTTTTGCAATGGCGAACAGCCGCTTTTACGTGTTCATTGTGAGGCAGACTTGTCCATTTTCCCGCGTCAGTCTGACGAAGACAAATCCTGAAATATTGCGTCTTTTTTACTGTATATAAAATCAGTAATGCTTTTAAAAAATATGTAAATAATGCTTTTTTTTATTTCATAATCACACCACATCCTGTAAAATCCGCCTGATAACTAGCCTAGATAATGCAAACGGAGGGAACATGCTTTTTAAATTCTACTTTAACTCCTACAGCCATCTATACTAGTATATATTTGAAATATGCCTTCTAATTGAGCAACATATTACCGTTTTGATACAATTTATGCTTATACGTGGTCGTGTAAGTGTTGGGGAAAAAGAGCGCGATAATAATTTCGTGATTCATTTGACTTCATATCAGATTAACGTTGCACACGTGTGTTTTTTTCCTCTTTTTTTTCCATTTCCCCCCACTATAATATGCGCTTTATTACTATGTTGTGTTTATTCCTGTCACTGTGTGTTACGCCTTCTCGAAACGTCAAGCTGCCATCTTTGCAGCACCTGTGTCTTTAGTGGATGAAGACGACGTCTTTCTTGTTAACCGTTGTTGGATTGTGTTTACATTTCGTTTACATCTTATTTGAATGTTAAAATGTGGTTTTAAATGCTTCGCGATGGTTAAAAGAGCTTCGGCGCTGCCGTCACTCGTTTAAAAGGCGCGTAGCGATGCAGCCAAACAAAAGGAAGCTGTGTTTGCCCGCGCGCACTGACAGACCGGATTTGAATTTTGAATATGCGCGGGAACACAGCGCAACAAAAATAAGTCAGCAGAACGCGCTCACCCGTTATGACAAACAATGGCGGGTTATCCTTCGTGACGTAATGTCCTGTAACTGTTACAGTATTTCTTTTGAAATCATTTGATTTCGTTAACAATATTTTTTATTTTCTTTGTTTTTCGCAGGCTGATGGTGACAAAGCCGCCAAAGGCAAGGAGGAGGTCTGTATTTATATATTATTATTATTATTACTAAAATAAAATTACGTTATGATTTTTCTTCCGTTCATGAACAAGATTTGTAAAACCAGTATAATTCAATTAAATGTAACAAATTGCATAATAATTAATTTTTGTAAATATGTATGCTCTTAAAGATGTTCTGCTAGTGTTTTTAACAATGAGGCCCAGTGTCTTAAATTATATAATTGTTTTCTCGCTATGTTTGCATTTGCTATATATATATTATAGACTATTTACTGTTTTGTTTGTTTGTTTTTGCAGCCAACAAGACGCTCTGCAAGATTGTCTGCTGTAAGTGTAATTTCTTGTCTTTGGGATCAGTTCAGTAGATGAAAGTACTCTGACGTCACACCGCATGAAACCCCGTTTCCGGGTTCGAGCAGCAGATTTCAATGGTGGAAATGGGCAGTGCTGTAGTTTAAATGATCTTAAACTTTTATAGATTGTAAAAATGTATTTTAATGTTAATAAAAGTTATTATAAAGGAATATCTGTGGTTTACAGTGAAGAAAGTATGTGGGATATTTTCTGTAATATCATCAAAACAAGTTTAAACTTTGTTCAATGAGCCTGTATGATCGCGTCGAACATGTAACAGGTTGACGAACACGCATCTAAACATCTAACGCTTCTTAAGTGTACTTTAGAAATGAAAAGCGCCATCAGACATATGACTTATGTCAGACATATGACTGTCTTAACTGCTTACGTTATGAACCCACATACAATAAATACTTCAATATGATCATATTCCATATAAAAACGTAATAACAGCAATTCTGATCATATAATATCATTTACTACGTTCAAAATAAATGCAAAGACGTCATTTTCGCAATATGACATTATTGAAAATGTTCTAAGACTTTCACGAACAGTAGTCCCATGTTCTGCGGTGGTAGAGACGGGATCTGTTCCTCCCGTTATATCGTATATGCTGGTCTTGATCCTATATATCACCATGCGATCATATTTGACCTAATCTGTCACAGTGACCGCACTTGATTAGAGTTTGTGTGTTCATATCCATCAACAGCTGCTGCGGGACAATTGTGTCTATAGAGTAGATACCAGTGACCTGTGAAGTATCGCCATTTATGTAAAGTCCCACGTTTTTCCTGATGCAATGATCTAATCTCCAATAGTCTGTGGGAATCGGGGTGTTTCAACCCCAAAAACGGGCGTTCATTTCTGGGCTACCAAAAGAACCCGGAAGGGGCGGGGCGTATGTTTGTAAACAGTAACTTAATCTATAGAAATGAATTGGGAAACGTCTTGGAATCCGTTTTGTCTAATTGATCTTTGAATTGGTTTACAGAAGCCAGCTCCTGCTAAAGCAGAACCAAAGCCCAAAAAAGCTGCCCCTAAGGTAAGGATGTGCATTACTGGAGTAGTTGTGTACTTAGATTTGATAACGGAGTAATTTAATAGATAACTTAATGCTTTGCGCTTCTATTAATGCATGCATCAGTCATCGGTGCCATGCATGTTGTTACTATTCTCATCGCTTTGCCCTTGTATTAATGCATGCATCAGTCATCGGTGCCATGCATGTTGTTACTATTCTCATCGCTTTGCCCTTGTATTAATGCATGCATCAGTCATCGGTTCCATGCATGTTGTTACTATTCTCATCGCTTTGCCCTTGTATTAATGCATGCATCAGTCATCGGTGCCATGCATGTTGTTACTATTCTCATCGCTTTGCCCTTGTATTAATGCATGCATCAGTCATCGGTTCCATGCATGTTGTTACTATTCTCATCGTTTTTAATGTTACTGGTCACACAGAAGGCCGTCAAGGGGAAGAAGGGCAGCAACCCTGCTGAAAATGGAGATGCCAAGGCAGACCAGGTTTGTATAAAAACGTGTCTTGGTAGCAGTAAGCTACACTATATATTCTTGCTTCATGTACTGACTGTTATATCCCACTTTCTTCAAGGCACAGAAGGTTGAAGCTGCCGGTGATGCCAAATGAAAAGCTGATTGTCTGATCCTTCTATGTACTTGGTGACTGTACAGTTTGAAATGACTATTTTTTACCAAGTTTTATATTACGAATAACATTTGACTTGCTTTTTGATGTACTGATTGATTTGACATGAGTTACTATGTTTCATTCATATCCCGTTTTTAGAATCAAGCCTTCTTTAGCTCGCCCAAAGGGTTTCCCTGCGCTAAATCTGTTTTTTAAAAATGGTGGAATGCAACAAAGTTGACCTAGATTTTGTGTATTTCTTCTTCTTCGTCTTTCTTTCTTTAACTTTTGGATTTTAAAAAACCAAACATTCTCAAAAGGCAGCTTAAGAGAGTTTCTAAAATGTTGTCAGAAGGGTTTTCACCATGTTGTTCGCATTTAATCTTAAAAATACTGTGTTTTACTTTTTACTTTTTTTAAGGCAGTTGTCACAAGAAAAAAATTTATTATTAGGGGAAACAATGATAATTAAATTACAATGTGAACTTCAAATTTCCTTAGAGGTTTGTGTTTAAATTTGTCTTTATTATTATTATTTATTATTAAGTAATGTTCTGAAACAGTGGATGGATATTCAGTGACTCTGCAAAATGCTTTGTTTTAAATGGTTTTGAATAATAAAATAAAAAAACTGTCCAAAAACTTGTAGCCCTGTCATCATCTTGCGTGTGCATGTAGTATCATGTATAAAAGTTACAATTATTTACAATTAGCCTACTCTGACCTCATGTTAAATTGAAATGGATAAATGTATGGCATGATAGCCGAGAATGCACAAGCAAAGCTAATCATTAAAATGCATTACAATTTCCATCATGTTACTACCTACACTTGTTCTCACAGTTCAAAAGGCTTTATTGCATGAAGACTTGCAGGTAGGTATTAAACCTAAGGCAAAATAATAACGTGATAAGAAACAATGGGGCGTTTATTACGTTCTCAAAAATGAACAATCAATATATAGATGGAAAGATTAAAAAAAATTACATGTAAACTAAATAATAGAGTCTAAAAGGTGAAGATTAGCCCACCCGTAATGGAAATGGCTGCAATTACGTTAGTGTTCCGCTAGATGTCGCTGTTGTGTAATAATCAGACAACTTGTTACAGCTGTAATTCATTCACTAACCGGCAGGTGGCTCCATTTGTCAACATAAAAACAGTGCTCTCGATTCGTTGCTTCTCATTAACAGTAGGTTTATTGGTCTTCTTTGGACTTTTAGGTAATTCAAAACTAAGTGTGACCAATCAAAAATCAATTTGAAAGTTTCTCTTCATTTGTACATATGAGATATTTCACATGAGAGTGGAGACGTGTTCTTTGGAAAAGGCCTACTCATCAAGACATGACCAAAAGTCGGGATATACATTTAATTGAACTCCCATCAAGTGAAATTTGGACCAAATAATAAGCTTAAAACGCGACAACATGTCACACAAATAAAATCAACATTTTGGAGTCTGCGATTTGGGTTTTCTTTTTAACAATATTGAGAGATGTGAGGAGATGACCCTTCTATATCTCTTTAAAAGTTCTGACAAACGGTATAAAGCTGTTTAAAGCTGCTAGATCACATCTGATTTTCCACAACTCATGATGTCTTGAGTTCTTTGTTTATGGAAGGTTCTTAAACAGATATTTTATCAATGTTTTGTCTGTGGAACGATCCAAAAACACTTCAAACTGCAGTACAGCCCATTGAAGCCTCGTTGTCATTCCCATTAAAAATCAAAATGGCGGTATCATGAATAAGGTCTATTGGGTAAGGTGTTTACAGCTGGTAGGTAGCTGTGCGGTATGTAAACCTCACTCCCCTGGCCTTAAGAGGCGCACTAGTGAGTGACGTTAGAGGTTGTAGCCTTTAGCCTCCTCTTTAGTGAACCCACCTCCCATGCCAGAGACGCTGGTTCAAATCCCGCTCAGAGCGGACTGAGCAGGAGCGGTTAAAGTGGTGCCGTGACCTGGATGGGAGTGAGGTTTAGGGGGGTGAGTGTAACAGCAGCCAGCTGTACAGCGTGTCAATCCTCACTCCCCTGGCCTCAAGAGGCGCTCTAGCGACTGACGCTAGTGGCTGCCTCCTTGTTAGCACACCTGCCTCCCACACCGGAGATTCTGGTTCGAAGCGGGTCGAGCAGGACAGGTTACAGTGGTGCCGTGACCCGGATGGGAGTGAGGTTTAGGGGGGTGAGTGTAACAGCAGCCAGCTGTGCAGTGTGTCAATCCTCACTCCCATGGCATCAAGAGGCACTAGCGACTGACGCTAGTGGCTGTATCCTTTCGCCTCCTTGTTAGCACACCTGCCTCCCACAACGGAGATGCTGGTTCGAAGCGGGTCGAGCAGGACTGGTTACAATAACAATGAGTAAATAATGGTTTATTGACAAACAAAGTCAACCAAATCCAGGTAAACAATGTTCTAAACCTGTGAGGACACCTACAACCCAAATGACAACTATTTGGTTCCCAGAACGTTTGTTTTGAGGTATAAAAAACAAACAAATAAACAACAAATAAAATTCCTTGAATGTTAGGAATTGGCTCCCCCTCCAAAATAAAATAACATGGTGTTTACTGTGGACTAGGCAAACGTGCACACCAGATCAAAAGATCTAAAAAAAGACATATTTGTCTACTGTATGTGTGCTATCTGGGGAGGGTCTGCACGTCCACATGGTGCTCGATGTTCTCTTTCGGCCCCACCCCCCAATTCAATCTATAGGCTGACTTGGCCTCCTATATAACTTGTAAGAACATCGTGTCCCTTTAGTTCCCTTGGCATACAATCACTTCACGCGCACGCTCGGCCTTCAGGTAAGCAATACTTCAAATATGATAAACCACTTTTGCTGACCGTGATGTTTGCGCAATAATCGCGCAAAAAGTTTGCGCAATATTTGCGCAAATTGAGATTTATTGGCATATAAAACCACGTTTTTACAACTAGAACAATTACCCTTTTTGTTTGCTTTTTGTTCAATAGCCAACATAAGTAATTAACAGAACACTGGTGATGTTTTATTTTAATTTTTATGTGAAGGTACTGGTTAATAAATGTTGTTTATTTAATTCTGCACCCAATTCTACAACAAATCAAGGCGCGTGTTTAGTGTTGTCCAGTTATGAAGTTGATATTACCGAGTCAAAATGAACTTTCATATTAATCAAATGTGTCTTTTGTCATGGGTTATTACACAAAACATTAAAAAAAAACGTGCTGAAAATGTTCTTTAACAGGTGAACGTTTCAGCTTTTATTGAATTATACGTGTTTCTTTTTTTCTTCCTCAAAGATGTTTAAATCTAGATGGCATTGTTGGATACATTTGAAGTGATTTACAGATGTGAAACAATAAATTATACATGGGTTAAGCATTTTAGGATTGTGTAAATCTCACCATTTGCTCATTATGGAATCATAATGTGGATCCTCATTATTGAGTTGGCAATAGTAGACTGGACTTCGTTGCATTACATTTTCTCTTGCTAAAACCATGTAATAACAGTTGGCAATAATGCCAACTCAAGATGAAATAGGATCATTGATTGATCTGCTCGTTAAACTAATATTGGAAAAACAATAGAGTGATTACAGTTCTATTTTCTGATTGTCTGCTATTGTGACATCATTGTTTAAAATGGAGTTTTCATGAGTGGGTTTGACCGTTTGACCTACATTTATCATCTTTATTGCTTTATTATTTGTTTACAGACTAGATGAGCATTGCATTGCATTAGTAGAGTTGATTTGGGCTACATTGCAAAATCTTTCCAATTGATGATGTCATTGTCAAATGCTTGGGATTTCCTTTAGTCTAGGAAAAAAAAAATGACTGTTCCATCTGTATCCAGCAACTTGTAGGCTTCAGCATTTACTTGGTCTTATCAATCTATCGTATCATTCAAAATACTTTTTTAAAATGGAAAAGGTGTCAAATAGAGTGTCTAATAGAGTCAATCGCTATTAGCTTTTTTAGAAATAACATAATTTGACCACAAGGTGGCACTGTCCTGAAACTTTGAGTCCCTTCAGAGCATGCTACCAAAGACTTGTATCTAGATTCATAACAATACGCTAAGTCATTGGTAAAATACAGCATTTTTTGTCTAATTTCAAAATGGCCGACATAGGAAAATGTGGTATCATTCAACTCCGTATGTAGCACTTCTAAAGAGACCACTTCATTTTTGTCAAACGTGTTCAAGAGATATAAGCCAAAAATTTTTTTTTGTGCTATCTCCTGACCAGTAGGGAGCAGTGTGCCAAAACGCTGCAGGTAACCTCAGGGCCTAATGATGATGACATGTACCAAGAATTGTCCCAATCCCTGAAAGCGTTGCGGAGATACAGCCTCAAGTTCAATTGTATGCTTCGTCAAATTCTTAGAAGTGTCATTCGAAAATGGTACGGTTTATCAAAATTGTGAATTTTTTTTGTCGTGAGTGCCTCTAAACGATGCAGGACAATTTTCGTGCAAATCGGACAAACGGCTTGGCACGAGAAAATTCGTTTTTTTTTTTCAGAAAATTCAAAATTGCGGAACATTTGTCGGATCATTATTGAGGTTATGGGGTGCAATCGAATTGTCTTGAGCCAAGGAATTAGAGGAAAAATTATTTTGTTTCTAGGACTCACGGTTCAAAAGTTATTAACATAAACGTGAATGCAAATTTGGGTGGTGCTACAGGTTTTTAGGTAGAGATGCCAAATTTGCTGTGGTAACCGATCAGACTCTCCTCTATCTGTGTGCCAAATTTCATAACTTTTCCACAAGCGGTTCTATGAGCTGCCACAGACTCAAAATTGGAATAAGAAAACTAACGAAAACAATAGGGGCCTTTCGCCCCTTCGGTGCTTGACCCCTAATTATGGTCTTTAATGATCCCTTTTAAAACAATCTGTATGGCCTACAGTTTTACTTTGGGTTTCAAAGAACCCTCACCCATTCTTATTTTTGTAAGGCACTTCAACGAGTGAGCCTTTGGGTGTCTCGCAATGTTTTTACCATTTATAATTGAGCTTAATTAAACCCATCTTGAAGCAAAGTTATATCAGATGAATGAAGATTTTATTCTCACCCAACCATTCTCTACCATTCTTCTCCTTGTCCTTTGTAACTCCAAAGTCCCCCATTGTCAAAGCCAATATTCAAAGACACCCCCCCCCCACCCCCCACCCTCCGGGTTTTTGGATTACAGCCTGAACAGTTCTATTGTTAAAAGTTTTCCAAGGTTACACACAAGGTTCATATTTTCTTTCAGTGATGTGCAGATATGTTTTTTTTTTTAATTGTTGTTCAGGGTAAACATGCACTAGATCTCTTGTCTTGCTAATTTTTCATGTGCACTTTTGGATTTTAAAGAAGCAAAAAAACCCCTGCATTATTCCATTACTTTGCACCGCGTCTAGCTGTTTTTTGAACACAAAGTGTCCCGTGTAAATGGCCCCGAGACATGACGTCAATTGACATGTTGCATAGTGATTTTTGACATTATTTTAGATAATGTAAGACATTTTAAAGCCACCATGGAAGCGTACTGCAGTCCATGGAGGACCATGGAATTGGGTCATTCCTACTCTATGAGAGGACCTTTGTTACATCATTCTTTGGAAAATCTGTAGTGATGCTTTCTGTAATTCAGCTCAGTGAAGTGGAATACCCTTATATAACAAAAACGCAGCATGTATGGCCATGTGGTCTGCGACGTAGAAGCATAATGTTGGGTGACTGGGGTCACTTCGATGTCCTCCCTTGGAGGCTGAAGCCCCATCGCAGTGTATTACATCTTGATTTCTGCTGCTTGAGAGACGTGCAAACCATACGCTTTCATAAAATGCACAATGTTTTGTTTCTTGCATTTAACTGTCTTTGGATATCTCGTTTCTCCTGATTTTTGTGGTTAAGCAGGGGAGACGCTTTTGACTTGACAGGTTCACAGGGCCTCAGTTTCATTGTCTTGCGGTGGTTGGCAAGATGGGCATGTATGTGCACTCTCTGGCTTGCACATGATGCATTCTGACAGCTGTGCGTGGTAAAGAGGGGGAGAGAGAGAGACAATCTGGTCACAAGAGATCAGGTTTTATAAAAAGGCGGAGCTCCAGTGAGAACTTCCTCTGAACAAGTCTCTTCATTCGCAGAGCGCCCGTGCTGTTTAGTCCGGGTGGTGGAGTTCTCCCATCATTTTAGTCCAACTTCACCAGCAAGAAATGCAGTATTTTCTTTTTATACTTAACATTTGTTGGGCGAATTCTCTCTGATAGCTTGCACTTCTTGTTTTGCCTTGGATCAACATCAACGGAATCTTTTCCTGGGCGAGAGCACAATTGCAGCCAGGTTGGTAGATCCCGAACATGTGTCTACCATTACCTAAAACACTCCTTACCCTTTGCAAGTGACTGGCATACTTTTTGTAATTTTAGTTTTTTCTAGTTGTACATGTTGCACTTTCTAGTGGCTTTTGCACAGATTTATTGTAGTTAGAGTACCAACGTCTTAATGACTTCTAATTAATTCTCGTCAGAGTTAAGAGTCCAATGGGTTATGACCGTTGTTTTGTGGAACTGATGTGAGTAATGCTGGCTTGAGGGTTTTTGAGGGAGTTTTCAAACTGAAGATCTGGTTCAAACCAGCAAAGCATGTATTATCAGACAACAGATTACTGTCACTCTGACTTGATTCACAGAAACCAGAGTCAACTGGACTTATATTTGTTTGTGGTTGTTGCCTATGGCTAGAAGTGTTCCTTTCCCCTTGCATCAGCTGTGTTCGGTTTATGACAAAACAAAATCTTAGTCTGTGTTTAGATTTTTAACTCTCATGAGGTCCATTTTCACCACCTGGTGAGATTTAATAGTTCTACTAAAGCACAGGAATTTCCAGTCGGAATCACTAAAAGACTAAAAGTTGCCGATATGTGCACTTAATTATTGTAGACTTGCCGTTTGGATTCAAAAAGGGTTTTGCCTTTTGAATGTTCACAACATTGGTATTCTGGTTGGTTGCTTAATTGACTTTTCCTCTTCGTTCTGCAGGTACGCACAACGCTTCGGCCTTACAGAAATCCCCAGAAGGTTCGTTTAGCCGCTTGGTGTGCAAAAACCACCACAATGATCATCAGGCTTGGCAGACTGACTCCTGGATACTTCCGTCTCCTGCAGGTATGTTTTCGACCTAATCTTTGATTAACTCGGGGTTCAATATGTGCATTTTTTGATCGCTTATCTAAAATGTGAAACTTGTGTAATGGTAAATGGTCTGCACTTATATAGCGCCTTTTTTAAGCCTTAACAGTATTCAAAGCACTTTACACTGCGTCTCATTCACCCATTCACACACACATTCATCCACCAATGGTGGCAGAGCTGCTATGTAAGGTGCTAGCCTGCCACTGGGAGCAACTTGGGGTTCAGTATCTTGCCCAAGGACACTTCGGCATGTGGAGTCGTGTGGGCCGGGATTCGAACCACCAACCCTGCGATTAGTGGCCGACCCGCTCTACCACCTGAGCCCAAAATGACTTTTGTTAGGAGCAAGTAATGGCAGTTCGTTTGGGATTCTTAATTCTCCATTGGAAAGATCAGACTGGTGCCGCTCAGCTTTAACCCAAAGCCAAATCACAGAAGCATTCCTGCTAAAAGTGACTATGAACAATGACCATGATAGGCTGAATGAAGAGCTCTGAAATTAAGTACGGTCCACTATTGCGAAGTCCTCATACAATTTTGGTTGTTACGGTTGTTGCAGTGCCCTTACTACACACTTTTACTGCCCTTACATCTTTTTAATCTTAAATCGGTTTATCATCTTACTATTCTTAGACCCATATAAACCTACTAGGTTTAATGGGGCTTGCTGATAGGCTTGTTAAAACGCACATTAATGCCACCTTCTTGACACCTTCTTTAGATTGGTTTCTGGTAGAGTTAAAACTGGGTGTGGCATAATTTGTTCAACTCCAGAGCGTAATGCCTCATCGCCTATGATTTAACAATTGCGCAAAAACAAGAGTTGTAAACATTGACGATTACTTGCGGCTTTAAAAGAACATTACCGTCCAGTCAAAATGGACCGGTATTGCAATGGGCATATGGTGGAACATTGTGGCCTTTAAACATTTCAAAGCATTTAGAAGAGATTGAATTGGGTATATTTACATGTTGTACATGGAGCACTTTTTGACCGTGCAATTTGATGTTCTCTCCGCAGAGGCAGGTAGCGGGTGAGGTGCAAGCCCCAACGCACGACCGCTCGGTCAACCAAATTGCCATGATGCTGGCCATCATGGGCCTTGGCATGTCCTACTACAGTGCCAAGCAGATGACGGAGAAGGTGCACCAAGAGCCTGCCCCATGAAGATGCTCCTGAGCTCCGGTTTGTTGGTATCCGGGAAGACAAAGCCAAATTGGAGTTGAAGATGGAATTGGAGTTCTGAAGATTATCATGTGCAATCTCTGTCACACTTCACCCTTTCTATAACTGTAACACTGGGATTGCAGGGATCACATACCATGGGAAGCAAGTTTGGGGCTTCTGTTTAGGGTTATCTTGCTTTTAGTGTGGCACTCAATGGGGTCTGGAGATGGTTGAATGATTCTTTGTTTGGGTTTGTTGGCTTCTACAGGTGTGGCCTGAGCCTCGATAGTTGCCATGGTACATGCACCAGAGTTTGTCAATTCTGCTGTAGATTCACAGGGAACAATAAAGTCTCCACCAGTGCATAGGATGCACAACTTGGAGAATTACAATGAGCCATAATGTAAATTTTAAAGGGAAGGACCTCTGCGTTTGAGATGTACCAAGCAACTATTGAAAGCAGGCCCACTGCACAGTGTAGGACGGCGAGATACTGGTTGTATTTGAGATTTACATTGTGTAGATGTCATGCTGTTGAAGAACCCTAGCGACTCTTAGTCCTACAATACTACACTTGTCGATTATCTTCGTGTTAGACACTTAAGAAATGCTGTCAAGACATTGCAATACTATGCTGAGGAACTAATGTTAAAGGGACAGTTTCTTGTCATTATAACTTGAGAAAATGTCTTCATCTTTTATGTTTGTCCTGACAAATGCTGATAACCCATCAATACCCATTAGACGTTAATGCCTACTTTCTATGTGTGCAATTGCATGAGTTTGACGTTATTTTTAAGTGAAACCAATCCATAACATTGTGTTTAATCCTTCTTTTTTATGGTAATGTGAAATTGATGATTAATGTATTTTGTATTTATAAGAAACTATATGATCAAATAAAGCTGTGAATATTTTGAACGAGATCAATGTTATGGACTAAGTCTACAGAAGGTTAAAGAACATTTAGAAGAATTTTATGTTATGAAATCTGTTAGATTCTGAAAAAATTGCTCTCGGAAATTGCTGATAAAATGTCACTCCTGCTGAGTTATTGATGGACATCTGAGGTCTACACTGAAACCGTATGAAAGGCTTTTCTGTCCACAGAAGTGCGCTGTCGAACAGGAAGTGGGCATAGCCTCAGGCAACAATTTCCTCTGTCAGCACATGATATTTGTCTACTAGCTGCCTGTTGCTCCTGGCTTGATGCCTGAACTATTGAACAATCTGAAAATGAAAACTTTGTGTACCGTTTAACTTAAGGTATGTTTTCCCCTCTGAAAAGCTCAAAATCTACTTAAGGATGCACAAGTATGTGACCGCTGATTTTTGTAGCTACACAAGTTCGTGCAAAAACATGTGCAATTCATATCGCAAAGCCAGTTGGTGTTGCATTGCCACTAGGTGTCGCTCAAGTGTGCGCTGGCTTAAAGCCGTTGCTTCTAGCTACGCAAGTTTGATTCAACACATTGTGTGCCGAAATGTGTCGGACCGTACAATTCATAATGCAACGCCAGCACGTGTTGCATTCTCAACTTTGCTACAAATAATGCTAAGGCAGGCATAAGTGTAAACACCGATGCTTATAGCTACACAAGCTCGATTGGGCACATCGGTGCATGCCGAAATGTGTCAAATTAATATTTGTAATGCAACAGAAATACTTTTAACTTCTCAGTGTTGTTGATTTAAGGATTACTATTGCTTCTAAAACCAATTTTCTCTTTCTAGTCCACTATCATGGCAGAGCAACTGTTTATAAAGGAATCTTCCTGAGCGTGTTTATAGCTAGCTAAATTAATAATAAAATATATCACTCCCTTGACAAATTAGGTGTGCTATTCTCATAACTCTAAATGCACATAAACTGCAAGGTTATTCAATCGTTTGTGTATTTGCCTAGATTTTCTGGCCCTATGTTACGGTTTTATCTACTTGTTTCCGGCTCTCTATATATGTTTTGCATGTTATAAATGTAACGTTGCAATTTAGCAGAGAGTAGATGTGCTAGTAGCAAGTAGAACAGTTCTGCATAGCGGAACTTATTATTGAATCAGAAGCGTTTTAAAACAAATCTTGAGGCGTTTGAAGGACATTGATAAGTTGGAAATATCATATGGGATGCATGCTTGCATGCTTGTTTGCTATATAGTGCTGTTTGCTATAGTGTTTTGGAAGAAGTTGGTTGGTTGATTTATGAATGCCAAAGCATGGTTATACATTATTAGAGGTTGAAATGCTATCTCTGATCCCAGCTTAATATACAGACACCACAAAGTAAGCCAGTCGTAAGATGATTCCCATGAAAAGTATAAGTTCTGTTTCTTTATTGACCAATGGCAGATGGGGGCGTGTTCAGGAAATCTGCTTAAAAAAACAGTCATTATTTTTACTAGAGGTGCAAAAATTACTCCCTTCAATCTTTTGGATATTGTAGTCTATCTGTATTTTGTTTTAGAAAACAGACTGAGATCAGTTGATTAGTTGATCAACTGATGAGTCTGCACTATGTATATGGTTTGTTTCCAACTCTTTCACCCTTTTTTCCCATTACCATGCAAGTTAAGAGGGAGATGCAGTTGATGCGCCAATGCTGTTAGGGCGGGGAAGCGGATGTGCTCTTAATCTCTGCACGAATGCTCGGGGCAGATGTGATGCCCTGTGACAGGCCAAGACCACATTGCATGACACGTGCTATTCCGCATATCACCTTAAGCTCCCCCCCCTCTCCGCTTTGCTCTATGATCACTGGGCAAATTTGGCAAAAAAAATAAATACCACTGGGGCAGTTTTGACATGCAAGCTTAGGACATGAACCCAAACACTGTTGTCCCATTGGCTGTCCGGTGATGCATCATGATGTTGTTCCAGTTTCGAGCCACAGAGACAAAGAGATTGGGATCACATGATTGGCGTGACATAATGCACATGAATGCCTTTTTATAAAGAAGGGATGGAACTTAAAATTAGACTTAATATAAGTCAACAGTGGCCTTTACTGTTTGACAGCACATTGATGATGGTCTATGGATGTAAAATTAGAGGGATCCTCAATTTTATTAAAAGTTTTTGTTTTTATATAATGAACAACACATTGAGATATGTAAACGTTGTAAAACTGAAGTCGTCTACATCAGTGTATCCTATTATGTAAGAAAACTTCATATACTGTATAAAGGACTTTGAAGTTTGACTGAAATGTGATTTGTACCTCCAGAAGTTTCCCTGATGCACTCTGTGGGTCTGTAGTGCTCATGTAGGAACTTCATTGATTTGTTATTCATGTAATGCTGCTACTTATGCATAATTAAACTCATTTCAATCATATTTATCAGTTGCCTTGTTTTCTTTACCTCGCTGTGTGTCATATACTAAATCTGAACTGGTAGGTTGCAACCCAAAAATGGGTCCCAGGTCTGTTCTGATAGGATCACAGACTTGAGTCTGTTTCCATCATTTTACTTAAAGGGATAGATCATACTATGATCATTTACTCACCCTCGTGCCATCCCAGTATGACTTTCTTTCTTCTGCAGAACACAAACAAAGATTTTTAGAAGAATATCTCAGCTCTGTAGGTTCATACAATGAAAATCAAACATTTGTAGCCCCAAAAATCACCTAAAGGAAGTGATACAATACAACACCTGTTGTAATGCTTCTGAAGCTATGGATTTAACCACCGGAGTCATATGGATTATGTTTATGTTTCCTTCATGTTCTTTTGGAGCTACAAAGGTCTAGTCACCATTCACTTGCAAAGCTGAAATATTATTCTAAAATCATTGTTTGTGTTCTGCAAAAGAAAGAAAGTCATACACATCTGGTATGGCACGTGGGTGAGTAAATGGTAAGCTAATTTTCATTTGTGGGTGAACTATCACTTTTAAGAATGACAATTGGGTACTTTATGCAAAACTATATGCCCTCATACAAGGTAGAAACACAAAATTACGTCCCATCCATCCATCTTCAACCGCTTATCCGAAGTCAGGTCGTGGGGCAGCTGCTCCAGCAGGGGACCCCAAACATCCCTATCCCGAGCCACATTAACCAGCTCTGACTGGGGGACCCCGAGGCGTTCCCAGGCCAGTGTGGAGATGTAATCTCTCCACCTAATCCTGGGTCTTCCACGAGGCCTCCTCCCAGCTGGACGTGCCTGAAACACCTCCCTAGGGAGGCACCCAGGGGGCATCCTTACCAGATGCCCAAACCACCTCAACTGACTCCTTTCGACGCAAAGGCGCAGCGGCTCTACTCCGAGCTCCTCACGGATGACTGAGCTCCTCACCCTATCTCTAAGGGAGAAGCCCGCCACCCTTCTGAGGAAGCCCATTTCGGCCGCTTGTACTCGCGACCTAGTTCTTTCGGTCATGACCCAACCTTCATGACCATAGGTGAGGGTAGGAACAAAAATTGACCGGTAGATCGAGAGCTTTGCCTTCCGGCTCAGCTCTATTTTCGTGACAACGGTGCGATAGAGCGAGTGCAATACCGACCCCGATTCTACGTCCCAACTGCATTAAATACGACATCACTTTAATGAGGACACCAATATGCTTTGTGTTGACCAGAGTATGGTTTGTGGCTGGTGAGAGCATGACACTATTGAAGTTCAGAAGAAACCCAAATTGGTCATTGTACTACTTATTCTATGTCGTGCTAATACTTTTGCATATTGTTGCATCTCGCACATTAAATTTGGAGGTCATTTATTTTCATGCATATCTTTGTTTGATTTAAGGTCATTAAGGACATTTGTTTTACTTTTGTTCAATAAACAACATTGGTACTGTGTTGAGTCTCCACTTCCAGAGTAAAAGTCAAGTTATTGAAGCAAAACCAATTGATTTTGATTTAAATCAAAGTCTTTCTATTAAGTCAGTCCACTGTCAGGCGTCTCTGGAACGCTCTCGGGATGCTATTTCCAGTCATGCCAGTGTAGCTCCTATCTAATTGAATGGCGAAAGACCGAAATCTCAAAAACGGTTGCTCAAAATTACGATCCAAGGACATATTTCAAATCAGCAATAACATTTTATAATATTGAAATCATAGGTGCTTCTTTACCCCACGTTACTGGCTGCATATCTTATGTGCATTAGTGTTAGGGTGTTGATTGACAGGCGATGTCTGTATCTAAAAGGTGATTGGTTCTTTTACCTGTAAGTTGGGACTTCCTTTAAATATCCATTGACCATTGAGTGCTAGAGCATCTTGGTTGGGTGTTCCTATTTCTCCCATTCGTTTTAATATAAGTGGCCCATCCATCCATCCATCTTCAACCGCTTATCCGAAGTCGGGTCGCGGGGGCAGCTGCTCCAGCAGGGGGCCCCAAACTTCCCTATCCTGAGCCACATTAACCAGCTCTGACTGGGGGACCCCGAGGCGTTCCCAGGCCAGTGTGGAGATGTAATCTCTCCACCTAATCCTGGGTCTTCCCCGAAGCCTCCTCCCAGCTGGACGTGCCTGAAACACCTCCCTAGGGAGGTGGCCAGGGGGCATCCTTACCAAATGCCCAAACCACCTCAACTGGTTCTACTCCGAGCTCCTCACGGATGACTGAGCTCCTCACCCTATCTCTAAGGGAGAAGCCCGCCACCCTTCTGAGGAAGCCCATTTCGGCCGCTTGTACTCGTGACCTAGTTCTTTTGGTCATGACCCAACCTTCATGACCATAGGTGAGGGTAGGAACAAAAATTGACCGTTAGATCGAGAACCTATATGGAACCTATAACCATAAAATCTTTAGGTACATTTGGTCTTGTATATCCAAACCACACCCAGTCATACATGAATGCTTTTCTTATACATAATTCACACTCACAAGGAATTACACATGGGCACATAAAGCTGAGCTCATTCACGTGCCAGTCTGTCGCGTACCCGGCCGCCAATGCCCAAGGAGCGACAGTGTTGTGACTGGAGTCTAATGCCCTTTCTGGATCCTACAAACCCACTGTGTGTGTCCCTCCACTGTTAGGATTTGCCCCGTCAGCCCTGGAAGTAGGCCACCGTGTTCCTCGATAATCTACCATCCGTGTGTTTTCTCCTACTGTCTGTCTATCATTAGGTTTGTATTAACCATCTTATCACTGCTGCCACTGACGAAAGCACTTGTGGTTTTTATGGTTGTTTCCTATCGTTTTGATTTGAAACACTTAAAAAGCAGAGCAGAGTGAAACTCAGTCGACAGCATTTGTGGCATAATGTTGATGACCTCAAAATGACATTTTTTCTTTAAAAAGTAATCATCTGTGTATGTAGCAGTCACACTACACTACATACACTCCCATTCAAACGTATGGGAATGTGGGAGACCAGAAACTCAAGCTCATGGGAAGACTACGCTGTGCATGGATAGATCAAGTTTGATGAACTCTGGACCCCAAATTTGTACGATGAGAGGACAAGTTACCAATAGAAGATGTAACCGTCACACACTGACCGTTGGCTTAATACAAAGAATATGTATTTTAAAGCTGCGTGTTTTATTGTTGCAGATGAGTAATATATTTATTATTATATTTGTGATCTATTATTTACTTATACAAGAAGCTGGGCTGGACTGGTAATCTGGCATACCAGGCATTTCCTGGTGGGCCAACACACTTTGGGGGTGATCAGGGGTGGAACGGTCAATGGCGGGCCGGTGGAAACCAGTGGCGGGCCGCGTAACGTGCTGAATGGGCCGCAATAAGCAAAAATGAGCCGTTGCGTTATGCAGAGCGGACCACAAAATTGTGCCGCAATATGCAGAAAAGGACAGCGACCACCCTACCCCCCAATTTTAGCGTGATGATATCACTTACTAACATCCAGTTTTACAATTTTGTTGCCATGACAATGTAACACTTTAAACCCTGTAATCCCGTTAAACAACGTTTTAAACAACTTCACAGCTCAAATATTATACAAAATTTGACAGAAGAATTAATGTAAGAGCTTTTATAAAATTATAAGCTTCACATTTTTGCCTTTAAACCCTCCAAAAATTGTCCCCCATCGACTTCCGTTGTAAGTGCCTCACTGTAACCTCAATTTCTGCTTTTTTATAGAAAAGGAGGGACGAGTTGAAATTATTTTTGCGGTAATCAACGTAATACCACAACTGCTGTCGATTGAGCTTGTATTGAACCCGGATTATTCCTTTGAAGTCAATATGGACTCTATTTACTTTCTTAGTACACGTTCCAGGTCGTATTGTGCACAATGCATCAGTCTGTTAAGTTAAATGTTAAACTAAAAATGTATTTGCAATAATTCAAAATCAACATCTAATAACTTGCTCTGAACTAAATAAATAATACTGAATGAAGTCGGCATGAAACGGAAGTTGCGACGACTTCTGTATTGTGGCGTATTTCCGAGTGAAACAGCATATCAAACAAGTAAAACAAATGTAGGGTGTGGATTTGAGTTTATCCATTTGTTGTTGATTGGATTGTGAAAATATGGGCGTTGCATAGCGGAACGGAGGCAGATGTGAATGTGAGTTTGCAGTGGACACACACTTACCACATGCTGCTCGAGTCAGAGCCGGTTATCGGCGAAATTGAGCGGCAATTTCAACACATTTATGATCAAACTGACAACATAAACGCACGATCACATCGCAATCTTTGCTTAAGAAGAGGCTGTAGCCATTGAAAAACGAGTGAGTAAAAGATAACCAAGTTTTGACGTTATCACAATATACTAAAATGAAATGAAACGTCTCGAACACAACAGTGAATTCGCCGTTATTCCTCCTCATTCGATGAGTATATTCAAGCCAGCTGACACATAAAAAGGAAGTTTGGGTAAAGGAACGATAGTTTTGAAGGAAAACGGTTGAAAATACACCTTGCCATCGTCACCAACATGCGATTGACGCTTCGTTTGACTCTACGCAAGAGTATTGACAGTACAGTGAGTATTGACGCTGACTACAACCCCTGGAGTCATGAGTTTGAATTCAGGGCATGCTGAGTGACTCCAGCCAGGTCTCCTAAGCAACCAAATTGGCCCAGTTGCTAGGGAGGGTGGAGTCACATGAGGTAACCTCCTCGTGGTTGCTATAATGTGGCTCTCGCTCTCGGTGGGGCGTGTGGTGAGTTGTGCATAGATGACGTGGAGAACAGGGTGAAGCCTCCACAGGTGTTATGTTTCCGCGGTAACACGCTCAACAAGCCACGTGATAAGATGCGCGGATTGACGGTCTCAGACGCGGAGGCAACTGAGATTCGTCCTCCGCCACCGGGATTGAGGCGAGTCACTACGCCACCACGAGGACTTAGAGCGCATTGGGAATTGGGCATTCCAAATTGGGGAGAAAAGACATTACAAAGAAACATGAATGCTTTATGGGCATTTTTAACAAGAGCAGTGTCAAAACTGCAAGTGTTCTGGCATTTGTGAGGACTGAACAGCTTTGCCCTGGAGCAGCTGGCACAAATCACAGACCATGAGATCAGGATGTGTTTAATCACACAAAGCATGTTTTAGCAATAGATTGAAAGCTTCATTCTCATTGGTTACAGTGCATCACTGGTTTACAGTGCCAGTTCATAGTTTAATCACACTTCAACATGAGCATACAGGAAGTCGGGCGGAATTCGGCATGCTGTTTCTGAAAGTTTCAGTATCACAGGATCAGCGACAGAACAGTGCCAACTCACAGACCTGCGATGTTTTCCACCAGATTTTTGCATCAGTTTCATCCCACATAGCTCGCCCGGCAGTGAGGGAGACACGCGTTTGGGTTAGGAAGGTAGAGCCCATTAAATATGCAATCCTCTTCACAGTATTACATCCTGTACAGCTGAAAGGAACTATTACAAGAAAAGGAAACTCACAACAAGCCTTTGGCGACTTCTCCTGGACATAAATGGAGCCTACACGTGCCTATACGCCCTAAAACACTTACTGCTTTGGCCACCAGGGGCAGTGTTTTAAATTCCGATATGCAAATACAGATTTTTGCTTGAGAAAAGTCGACCTATTTTCGATTTCACTATGAAGGGGAAATTACAAAGAAAGGAATGTGACTGCTGATGGGTTTATTTGCGTTCTTTCAGAACTTGATTCACTAGGAATTGCCAAATGCTGTTTGAACGGCGCAATTCTGAGTGCTTGGTTGTCGAGGGTACATGCCGGAAATGCGCTTGACTCATGTGCATGATTATAACACTCGTCTCAGTCATTTGATCAACATCACTAGAATATGTACACAAAGAGGGCTCAACATTAAGGATTTTTTCTGCTGGCCTGGAAGTAGAATTCGGTATTTGTATTAGTATTTTTACTGACCCCCACAAAAAATGCAAAATGTTTTCTGCTAAATTAGATTCTTCTTTATCAATTTAATCCAAGTGTGCCGCACAAGCCCTCAAAAGTGAAGCCAAAACGTCTCGATCGCCCCCCGGTGACTGGTCCTAGTATAGGTCATAAACCCCGCCTCCCCATGTTATTCAACAGGACGTGAGACCAACTAAACAATTCAATTACACTTCACATATCTTTTTTCCAAAGATAGTTTCTGTCATTTACTGTCGTTTCTATCACGTTGATGTCATTTCAAGTGTTTGTTTTCAAAATAAGTTTGTTTTTAGTTATTTGATGCTATAAAAACGCTGCTGTGACATCATGATTGACAGCTGTGATTGACAGGTTCTCTGAGCGAAGTAGTCACTGAAGCACCAACGGACTTTCCGTCGGGATCTTCAGAGGACTGAGGAGATTGGAGCTTTAAATTTAATATCTAAATTTCTATAATTAATTATTTCACACCGTCATAAGTCAAAAGTCAAAAGTGCAGGGGCGTGTGCTTGCGATTGATTCAGCAAGAGTGAGGGCGGGGCCTTGATTTCGCGGCTTTACTTCCTGCTCACTACTGCGCAGGTCTGGTCCCGAAATCGCAACTGCGCAGACTCATGTCACAAGATGTCAGCGCCATATCGGGACACTGGCGGCTTCATTTCTCACCAATGGAAAAGAGCGAAGGGGTGTCGTCCATCTTTTCTTACAGTCTATGATTTAATCCATGAGTAAAAGTGTTAATGGCAATAAGCGAGTAGTATTTGACTGGTCATGTGATCCAAACATGGCCACCCCAATGAGGGGACCCTCCACATGTAGAATAGAACAGCTTTTATTAGGTTACTGATATGACTGGAGTCTTAATCTCATGTGAATGGACATACATATTTATACACATGTTTCATTAATACAATTGGAAATAAAACTACTGACTGTACCTTTAAATATGCACAGCACCTGGTTAAACTGGATTGCAGCTGTTAAGTCAATAAGACATAGACACTGAAATAACGCACACAAAAATTGGCACAATTGTTTAGTGAATTTGCCCCTGAAAGTCATGACTGCAATGATCAAACTGTGCTACTAAAAACATGTGCAGACAACACCCAAGATAAACTAATCAAAACCATAGTGAGTGACATATGACTGCTGGGTTATTTTGGACGCGCATGAGAACAGGTGCTGGAAGACATTTGAGCGGTTCAGGTGAAAACATATACAGCCAACATGTGTTTGACATGGGAAGATGGCCAAATGTGACAGCCAAACGTAGCAAACAAGAGCCTACGGGCGATTTACAAACATTGGCGAAATGAAATGAAATGAAAAGTATGTGGCATCAATTTAGTTTCCTAAAAATAAAAATCAGTGCATCACATTTTAAATGCAATTTTGTGAAATGGACAGTCAAGTCGTATTACATACAGTAGAGAAAATGTGCATGCTATTCCAAACATAGCCTTTGTGTGTGCTTTCTCATAGTGACAACAACTGAATGTGGCACGTGGACTGCGTTTGATTGGCTAGGTCATGTCACATGACCGAGTTACATTTAATGAACATGAATCTGTCCTAGATTGTACTGTAAATCCCTTTCCGTATGATTCCGTATCTGCTATCCCTATAGATAGTTTGCATACAGTGTGTAAAAAACATGTTTGTATTCGTTCTATAGTTTGAGTGTAACAGGTACGAGACAGTCATGATCATTACTGTACACTGCATAAAAATACAAAGAAACAATAATAATAATAACTAGATAGGTACATTTCCTGAAGAAAATGTGAGTGGTGCTTGCCGTGGCAAAACTCGTCAAATAGCATTTTCTAACTTGTTGCTAAGCACTAACAAAATAATGGTCATAGAATGTTGCTAACATGTGTTTTTCATGATGGTAGCATGTAGGTGTAATGTTTGTGTTAACATGATGCTAGCAAGTTTTTTATCATGTTTTAGCACTTCGCTAGGTGATGCTAGCATGTGTTACCATGATGCTAGCACTTTTTTAGCGTGTTTTAACACTTCGCTAGGTGATGCTAGCATGTGTTAGCATGATGCTAGCACATTTTTAGCATGTTTTAGCACTTCGCTAGACGATGCTAGCATGTGTTAGCATGATGCTAGGACGTTTTTAGCATGTTTTAGCACTTCGCTAGTCGATGCTAGCATTTGTTAGCATGATGGTAACGCGTTTTTAACATGTTTTATCACTTCGCTAGGCGATGCTAACATGTGTTAGCATGATGCTAGGACGTTTTTAGCATGTTTTGGCACTTCACTAGTCGATGCAAGCATTTGTTATCATGATGGTAACATGTTTTTAGCATGTTTTAGCACTTCGCTAGGCGATGCTAGCATGTGTTAGCATGATGCTAGCACGTTTTTAACATGTTTTAACACTTTGCTAGGTGATGCTAGCATGTGTTAGCATGATGCTAGGACGTTTTTAGCATGTTTTAGCACTTCGCTAGGCGATGCTAGCATGTGTTAGCATGATGCTAGGACGTTTTTAGCATGTTTTAGCACTTCGCTAGGTGATGCTAGCATGTGTTATCATGATGCTAACATGTTTTTAGCATGTTTTAGGGTGTGGCTATGAAGATTTTAGGTCATTACTTATTGGCTGCTTGATAATATAAATCCTCTGAGGGAGAGAGAGAGAGAGAGATGCAGGGCTGTCAGGCCCTTTGGTGTCTGTGTGTGTGAAAACGTCAGTTGGGATTTAAATTTCTGAACATTCCGCAATGTTAAGTCAAAAATGCCTTTATATATATTTATAACCTAAGAAGTCAAATTGCATTATATTTTGATCATATATTGTGAATATAAGTGTATTTTGTTGATAATTTTGCTTGTTTTAAGCATAAAGCTCACTAAATGTATTCATTTAGGCCTATGCATTATTGTCTAAACACCATTTCTTCCTCCACATAGGAAGATTTAATTTAAATGCAAAAGTATTATATTTTGGATCATGCAACGATAAACATCACTAGTGAAAATTCTATTTCTTCCATTGTTTCATTAATAAGACCATCTAAACATTCTATTTGATCAGACTTCATTGTTACACCCTAGTCATATCTTTTTTAACTGCCTATGAGAGCATATTAGTGTACAACAAGTGGTCTATACTGCTATAACAGCTACAGTACAGTTCCCATTGTAAGAATGAGTATGTGTGCATTTGAAATGCTTATTTGACAGCGTTTGAGCTGCAGCTCATCTCACTTTGGGGTTTGGGTTTGGGTTGGGGTGTCCTGCTAATATCTTAACTGTATTAAAGCCTGTACAGCTGAAAAAACTCCCTTTTGGCGCCCCTCTGTGGACATTACAAACAGACAATGGAGCTCACACATGCCCGCATGCTCAACAACACTTCCCGCTGTGGCCACTGGGGGCAGTGTTTCATATCTAGGTTAGCAACGACCAATTTTATCTAAAGAAACGTCGACCTACTGTTTACTATTTCACTATGACACTACATAGAGTGTGGTAACAACAAAGGTAAGGTCATAGGTTTGATTACCAGGGTATAAAATGCACTAATAAAGTATTGAATGTATTGCAAGTCACTGTAGATGCCAAAGCACATATAAATATAGAACTAATGTATAAATGCTCGTACATTTCAAATACAGTAAAGTATGTTACATAATTATTACATAATTTGTTACGCTAAAGTGCATTTTAATAGCAGTACACCTCAAAATAACTTGAACTGAAGTATGTGGGCATTTTTGTTTCCTAACGCCGGGCACTTTCATGTCCCGGGTGTTAAATCTATTTTAAAAAACAAAAAGTTTTTTTTTTCTTTGTGTTATATGAAGGACATATTAAAACTAACTTGAAAACTTCTTACCAGGCCGTAATCATTTATTTTAAATATTTTTTAGATGCCGTTCATTCACATATTTTACAGTTTGTCTCAGACCCAGACTTTCAATACATCCAAAACATTTTTTTTAAACTATAAGAGTGAAATAAACATTAACCATTTCAATATTTATTGTGTGGAATTTATTGATATTAATTGTTCATTAATTACGTCTGTCCCACAGTTGTGGCGTCATTTCCACTACACCAAAAATGTTGCCGCATTAAAGTTTTTTCAGTAAACTTAGTGTGGAGCAGAGGGGGGGGGCCGGGTCGGAATTTCGCGCGCCCGGTCCCCAATCGGCGTGTTTATGAATGTAACACAGTTAAAGGATGGGCAAGGAGGAGGCGAGAACCGGCTTGTCAACATAAATGATAATTTAATGAAAACTGAACTCCAAACCAAAAGCACAAACATAAACAAACATGATGGACATGCCCGTAATTCTCTCTCTCTCTCGAACCATCGTCACCGGCCGCCTTTATCCCTCGCGCGCCTCATCGGGCCGATTGGGGACCGGGCGCGATATTCCGACCCGGCCCCGCCCCCCTCCGCTCCACACTAAGTTCTTAATTACTGTAATTAAATTACTTTTTCACTGAAAAAAGTAAAGTAAGGGATTACTCTTCATTTTTCAGTAATTTAATTACAGTTGCTTGTATTAAATACTTTATAGACTATAAAAGACAATAGTGAATTTAAAATAAAATGTAACATCTAATGTTGAAATATATGTCTATATATATATCAAATATATATATATATATATAATTTAATGATGGCTCCTTAAATTCTTTGCCAGTCCGTGAATAATTTATTTGATTTTATATGATTTATTTGAAAGAATTAAAAGAACAGTTTCATGTCTATCCTTGTATTTTTCATCTGGTCCAGTTTGATCAGGGTTTTAGAAAGTAATTAGTTATAAGTAATGCAATTACTTTTCAGACAGAGTAATTAGTACAGTAATATAATTACACTGAAGAAGATGTGATTAGTAGTTAGTAATTAGTTTTACTTTTTATGAACTTAACCAACACTGTTTACTTGAAAAATCAAGGTAAATATCATTGTGAGGTTGTAATTTTGTCCGATTTTGCATTAAGTGTGAAAACATGATTTAATCGTGTGTATTTAGGATACATAAAATATTGCTAAAACGTGTCGCTATGAAATGATTCTTGAAATGATTAATTTCTCCATCTAGCATTTTGTTTGCTGTCATTGCTCTGAAACTACATCCATTTTACTTACAGTATAAAAACAAACTTTTCTTAAACTTCTGTGAAATTCTTTGAGGAAATGTGAGACAATTGCTGGGGCCGTTTCGCGGGACCCAAAGACGGCTTTGTTGATGGTAGTGTGGTGATATATCTTAGAAATGTTCTTGTGTAGCCTATAGATTCAGGGGAGAGTTATTTAGGTCAGTGATTCTCAACCAGGGGGTCGGGACCCAATAGAGGGCCTCAGCAAACTTCCAGGGGGGCCTCAAGGTCTCTTAAAATCATTTAAAATATGATAGATTATTAGTCTTTTCATACAATGATTATAATTCAACTTACAAGCCTACATGGAGGGCCTTCAAATATTTTCTTCGACAATAAGGGCCACTGATTGTCTGTACATACCTCGGTGTCATGGCGAGCAGTCGAGACCACCGAGCCTCTTACGCGGGGTGCCAGATAAACATGTATTACATGGAGGTGAAAGGAGAAAATGTAACTGAGGCCTTCTAAGAGGAAATGGAGAGATGGACAGGCTAGTTTTCATCTGGCATTGACATTGACAGTACTCTGGCTTACCTTAATAAAGCATGATATCATTTTCCTAACAGAGTGTTGTGATGCAAGATTCTCCAGCCGAGGTCCATCTTGGCTGTTTGTTTTGTGACATGACATGATACTACATTTAGAGGTCTGATTTATTGAATTTGTGTCAAGTAAACAGCAGGTTTGGGGGCATGTATGCACTGATGAGAAGGTCAATGCTTTCCTGGACTAAACTCAAAGAGTGGCGTTGGTTAGCGTCTTTCTTCTAAACATACTTCAGATTTGTCTCAGTGAGTTTATTTTAAGAAAGTGTGTCACATAATGAATGTGAATTATACCTACTATGCGATGCATTTTCATTTACATTTACATTTCTGCATTTGGCAGACGCTTTTTTCCAAAGTGACTTACAGTGCACTTATAACAGGGACAATTCCTCCGGAGCAACCTGGAGTTAAGTGCCTTGCTCAAGGACACAATGGTGGTGGCTGTGGGGATGGAACCAGCAACCTTCTGATTACCAGTTTACCAGTTATGTGCTTTAGCCCACTACGCACCACCACCACTCCATTTTCATATCCCCTTTATTTTTGTGTTAAAAGAATATTCCGGGTTCAATACATGTTAAGCTGTGGCATAATATTGATTTCCACAAATCGAGGTTACAGTGAGACACTTCCAATGGAAGTCAATGGGGTCCATTTTTGGAGGGTTTAAAGGCAGAAAAGTGAAGCTTATAATTTTACAAAAGCATGCACATTAATATTTTTTTTAAATAATATATATAAATAATAAAAATAAAAAATATATATATATATATATATATATATATATATATATATGTTTGAATTTTAGGGTATCAGTGTTGTGTTGTCATGGCAACAAAGTTGTAAAATTGGTGACTATTCTACATTGTTCATGTTACTGTGTATTTACATTGGTAATTACTAGAGTAATACTAATGAACTACATGTCATTGTTTTGTAGAGCTGCTTATAATTACATAGTGCTATTGTTATTACTGGGGTAATTAATAATAGTAACATGTAACATGTGGAACATGGACACTTTAAAATGAAGTGTTACTGTAAAATTGGATATAACTTTACACAGGAAAGGTTTGTAAGTGTTTTTCACACACTAAAGTGCTGTTAACATGCATATTGTTTACATCTTGTGGCTATACTCTTCAGTAATCCAAATATTTTTTGAATGTAACTGTATTCTAATAACCAATTATTTAAATTGTAACTGTAGTGGAATACAGTTACTTATATTTTGTATTTTAAATATGTAATCCTGTTACATGTATCCCATTACTCCTCAACCCTGGCTATATACTGTATATCCCAAATCAATTTTGAATATGTACACTGGCGGCCAAACGTTTGGAATAATGTACAGATTTTGCTCTTATGGAAATAAATTGGTACTTTTATTCACCAAAGTGGCAATCAACTGATCACAATGTATAGTCAGGACATTAATAACGTGAAAAATTACTATTACAATTTGAATTAAACTACTTCAAAGAGGTCTCATCAAAATAATCCTCCATGTGCAGCAATGACAGCTTTGCAGATTCTTGTTATTCTAGCGGTCAGTTTGTCCAGATACTCAGGTGACCTTTCACCCCACACTTCCTGTAGCACTTGCCATAGATGTGTCTGTTTTGTCGGGCACTTCTTACACACCTTACAGTCTAACTGATCCCACAAAAGCTCAATGGGGTTCAGATCCGTAACACTCTTTTCCAATTATCTGTTGTCCAATGTCTGTGTTTCTTTGCCCACTCAAACCTTTTCTTTTAGTTTTTCTGTTTCAAAAGTGACTTTTTCTTTGCAATTCTTCTCATAAGACACCCCTGACTCTTCTCTTTACTGTTGTACATGAAACTGGTGTTGAGCGGGTAGAATTCAATGAAGCTGTCAGCGGAGGACATGTGAGGCGTCTATTTCTCAAACTAGAGACTCTGATGTACTTATCCTCTTGTTTAGTTGTTCATCTGGTCTTCAACATCTCTTCTGTTCTTGTTAGAGTCAGATGTACTTCATCTTTGAAGACTGTAGTGTACACCTTTGCATGAAATCTTCAGTTTTTTGGCAATTTCAAGCATCGTATAGCCTTCGTTCCTCAAAACAATGATTAACTGATGAGTTTCTTTTTTTACCATTTTTGACATTAAGACATGCCAGTCTATTGCATACTGTGCACCTCAAAAACAAACACAAAGAAAATGTTAAGCTTCATTTAATGAACCAAATAGATTACAACTGTGTTTGATATACACTCACCTAAAGGATTATTAGGAACACCATACTAATACTGTGTTTGACCCCCTTTCGCCTTCAGAACTGCCTTAATTCTACGTGGCATTGATTCAACAAGGTGCTGAAAGCATTCTTTAGAAATGTTGGCCCATATTGATAGGATAGCATCTTGCAGTTGATGGAGATTTGTGGGATGCACATCCAGGGCACGAAGCTCCCGTTCCACCACATCCCAAAGATGCTCTATTGGGTTGAGATCTGGTGACTGTGGGGGCCATTTTAGTACAGTGAATTCATTGTCATGTTCAAGAAACCAATTTGAAATGATTCGAGCTTTGTGACATGGTGCATTATCCTGCTGGAAGTAGCCATCAGAGGATGGGTATATGGTGGCCATAAAGGGATGGACATGGTCAGAAACAATGCTCAGGTAGGCCGTGGCATTTAAACGATGCCCAATTGGCACTAAGGGGCCTAAAGTGTGCCAAGAAAACATCCCCCACACCATTACACCACCACCACCAGCCTGCACAGTGGTAACAAGGCATGATGGATCCATGTTCTCATTCTGTTTACGCCAAATTCTGACTCTACCATCTGAATGTCTCAACAGAAATCGAGACTCATCAGACCAAGCAACATTTTTTCCAGTCTTCAACTGTCCAATTTTGGTGAGCTCTTGCAAATTGTAGCCTCTTTTTCCTATTTGTAGTGGAGATGAGTGGTACCCGGTGGGGTCTTCTGCTGTTGTAGCCCATCCGCCTCAAGGTTGTGTGTGTTGTGGCTTCACAAATGCTTTGCTGTATACCTCGGTTGTAACGAGTGGTTATTTCAGGCAAAGTTGCTCTTCTATCAGCTTGAATCAGTCGGCCCATTCTCCTCTGACCTCTAGCATCAACAAGGCATTTTTGCCCACAGGACTGCCGCATACTGGATGTTTTTCCTTTTCACACCATTCTTTGTAAACCCTAGAAATGGTTGTGCGTGAAAATCCCAGTAACTGAGCAGATTGTGAAATACTCAGACCGGCCCGTCTGGCACCAACAACCATGCCACGCTCAAAATTGCTTAAATCACCTTTCTTTCCCATTCTGACATTCAGTGTGGAGTTCAGGAGATTGTCTTGACCAGGACCACACCCCTAAATGCATTGAAGCAACTGCCATGTGATTGGTTGATTAGATAATTGCATTATTGAGAAATTGAACAGGTGTTCCTAATAATCCTTTAGGTGAGTGTAATGGCAAGTGATTTTCTAGAACCAAATGATCAATTTAGCATGATTACTCAAGGATAAGGTGTTGGAGTGATGCTGCTGTCTAGATTTGATAAAAAATGACTTTTGTCAAATAGTGATGTTGCTGTTTTACATCAGTAATGTCCGACTATAATTTGTGATCAGTTGAATGCCACTTTGGTGAATTAAAGTGCCAATTTCCTTCCGAAACAGCAAAATCTGAACATTATTCCAAACCTTTGGCCGCCAGTGTACATATATGCCCAAATTTATGAACTATAATTATATATGTGCGTTCCTATATGGACATATAATGTATAAGATCTGAAGTAAACACTCACATCAGTGAAATGATTTCTCTACCAGGGGATGAAAATGAATTTTAAACCATTTCACAACTTGAAATTGATAATTATTGTCCTCGTGCAGCTATGCAACTTCTAAAATACTATAATACAAATTGCTCAGTTAGCTTGCTGACGATAATGGAATAATGGGCAAATACAAGCAAAAATGTACAACATGCATCAAATGGTTGCTGATATACATACATGAATACATGTTACAGAAACAACAAGCTCTTACAATTAGCAGCAGTTTCACAACAGAAATCATACTCTCCTCTGCCACCTTGAAAGTTTACATTTTCATTTGGCAGATGCTTTTATCCAAAGTGACTTACAGTGCACTTATTACAGGGACAATCCCCCCGGAGCAACCTGGAGTTAAGTGTCTTACTCAAGGACACAACGGTGGTGGCTGTGGGGATCGAACCAGTAACCTTCTGATTACCAGATTACCAGTTATGTGCTTAGATCACTACACCACCACCACTCCCAAAGTTTACCTCTACGACTAGAGGGCTAGCAAAGGATCTGATGAATTCTGTGATGCTTTGTGGTGTTAGTTGGTCAGTCTAATTCTAAAACATCCCATCCTGTTTGATAACAAATATAATAATATCAGAATTTCAAAAGAATATCAAAATGAATTAAATGCCAATCCCTCACTGAGCAATGGCAACATGTAGCTCTTTCCATCCTGTGTGTGATTTCATCCTGATCATTTCATGCCATTGTGTAAATAATCATGTTATAATGAATACAGTTTTAAGTGCCTGAGCTTGACCAGAGCATATTTCTGAAGTTCTGGTGATGCCATCAAATTACAACACTAGTGTATTCATATTGAAAGTTACACAGTTGAAAAGGCACTGTAATAACAAGAAGAACTAATGTGTTATATTGCTTTTTGAAGTACTGGAAGTATTCACCGAACACTTACCAGGATTACAGTGTAGCTGCCAGTTCAACATTTATGAATGGAGTTGAGAGAGACTGAGGTCAAAGGTCAGAATTGCAGTAGGCCTGTGAAAACCCATATGAGTGTTACTTTACTCATGCCTATATATACTATGCAGAGCCTTATGCAGTTTTCATAACCTATAACTATGTGTTTTATGAATGTGTTTGAAAACAACTTCCCCACTGCACAAATCCTGTCTTCTCCAGCTGCTGAGTAGCAATGCCGATAGGACTGAAATCCTGATGTGGTTTCCATCCGGCCCTTTTTTCCAGGACAGAACTGTTTTGTGTGTATTTACTTGCATAAGAGTATGTTTCAGGCTTTAAGGCCAAAAATATGTCCAAGCGCAATTCAGAATACAACGCAAGTGCACGTTGCATTCTTAACGTTGCCACAAGGGGCGCTACATTAGTGGGAACTTTCCACTTGTACGTTGAGTTTTCTCTTTCGAGTCAATTACTGGCATGGTGGAGCAACAGTTTGAAGAGAATATTGCTGAGCAGATAAATGAAAGTATATAAAGTAATATATATGATCTACCGGTCAGTTTTTGTTCCTACCCTCACCTATGGTCATGAAGGCTGGGTCATGACTGAAAGAACTAGGTCACGAGTACAAGCGGCCGAAATGGGCTTCCTCAGAAGGGTGGCGGGCTTCTCCCTTAGAGATAGGGTGAGGAGCTCAGTCATCCGTGAGGAGCTCGGAGTAGAGCCGCTGCTCCTTTGCGTCGAAAGGAGTCAGTTGAGGTGGTTTGGGCATCTGGTAAGGATGCCCCCTGGCCGCCTCCCTAGGGAGGTGTTTCAGGCACGTCCAGCTGGGAGGAGGCCTCGGGGAAGACCCAGGATTAGGTGGAGAGATTACATCTCCACACTGGCCTGGGAACGCCTCGGGGTCCCCCAGTCAGAGCTGGTTAATGTGGCTCGGGATAGGGAAGTTTAGGGCCCCCTGCTGGAGCAGCTGCCCCCGCCACCCGACTTCGGATAAGCGGTTGAAGATGGATGGATGGAAAGTAATATATTTTCAGCAACTTTCGTGAATAATAACACATCCAGTTCATGGCACAGACTTTTGAAGGTAACTCTATAGTAGAGTGCTGAGGTTTGTTACCACCGCAGTATCACGAGAGCGCACATTGGCAATGCACTGGCATTAACGAGCGTTTAAATCTACAAACACATACTTGCGTAAAGTATTCTTATACATTCCTCTGTATATATGTATACAGAGTTACCATCAAACACATGTTCCACGTGTGTTGGCATTCAGGTAGCTAGCTGTAAGGCTTAATGTGCAGTCAGTTGGTTGTTATCACAAAATAAACCCTGACATGGTTCGCTGTCCTTTTCCGCACGGCGCTGTTTTGTGGTCCGTTCTGCATAATGCGGCAGATCATTTTAGCTTATCGCGGCAATTTTGGCACATTTCGTGTCTGAACCACCGGCCTGCTTGGTTCTGCCTATGGCCAGTCTGCCCCGATCGGCCCCAAAGTGCGTTGGCCCACCGGGAAATTGGCCGGTATGCCAGATTACCAGTCCAGCCCTGAACTTGGGTCTTATATCACACTGAAGGGATTCTTGCTTATTACACAGCTACTAATATATAGCTACATATGTTCAATTTTGTGCATTGTCATGTTCGGAAATATGTCAGACCACCATTCACAACGCAACGCAAGTACATAAAATATTGATTTGCACTGAAATTATGTAATTATGTGACAAGAAAGAAATTATGTGTTCTGTTGGTGTTTATTTTGTGACGTCTCACTCCTTATTATCCAGACTATTACACGACTACTGTACTTGCCAGATAAACAAATACATGGACATGTAACATTGATTTGATTTAAAATGAATTTATTAGCTTATGTAAAGAACACACAGTGATCCGAGAAGCAGGAAAGATGGCTCGCAGTACCCGGATGAGCAGTCTGATACGCGGATGTGCGGTTGTTACTGAGAAATATCACACCACTAGATGGCGCCATTGACATCGATCAGAATCGAGTACTCCAGAGAGCCGTGTAGTAAAAACATATATTCAACTTTAACAAATAAGTCCAGCAAGTTTCTCTTCAAACTTTCAAAAAAGAGATAACTGGTCATAGAAGACTGTTAATGCTCATTTTTTCTATAGAGCTCCTAGCAGCAGCCCCATAGACTTCCATTGTAAGTGCCTTACCGTAACCTCCATGTTTGTTTGTTTTTTAAGGAAATTAGGGAACAGTCTAAATTAATTTCTGAAGTAATCAACATTATGCCACAAATGCTGTCGATTGAGCATAACTTGTATTGAACCCAAAATGTTCCTTAATTGTAGGAAGTGTCAGTGGGTTGGAATTCTTTTAGGGTCATACAGTTTTTACAAAGTGCTATTTTAAAAGGGAACATTCTGTACCGTCAACAGCCTGGTGCACATGTGTGTATATACAGTATATATATATATATATATATATATATATATATATATATATATACATATACACACACAGTATATGAAATGTAAAAACATGACACCACATATGCTGGTCACAGCACTTGGTACCGGGTATCACAGCGGGATGCAGATGGTGTTAATATCACTCAGATGTGATGAGTGATGGAGGGAGTTGCCGTTAAATAGGTCAGTATTGGACCAATACTGTATTTATTACAAAACATCATTCAACTCAAACAGCCATTAAGAATTTAGATTGAGATGGTCAAAGAAAAGCGTGTTGGCATTAAGAACGCATGGCATCATGTTACTGTTTCTTATAATACGTCTTATCCTTAGAAAAAACTAGCATAGTATTAGAATTGTTTTTGAAGTGGTAGCATGGAAATACCATGACATAGGAATATGGTCATCGTTCAGCGGGGTCCAATTTAGTCAGAGGCCACACTGAAAATCAGAGATTAAAATAAGTAAATATAGCCTACTATTTAATCTAAACTATCAAATGTATAAATCAGATGACAGTCATGCTGTAGCAACTATATAATCAAACCACTTCCAATTATTTGCCATAGGCTAATAATATATCGGATGTTGCATCATCGTTCCCAGAACTTTCAAATGATCACCATTTTTAATTCATCCACTGAATCTATACATGTTAACCTCATGTTTTACAATTCAGCAGTAAATGAACACTGTGTTTAATGGGGCATCTTACTTCACATTGTGTTGTCATTCCATAGATGACCAAGAAGACTGTCAGTAGTGTTTACACATTGAACACAAGAGTACTTGGTGTACTCACCATATAGGCTGTATACATTAACACAAGTGTCTTAGCCCTGCTTTAATCATTAATAGCCCTTCATCAATGATCTCTTGACTAGCATGAAAAGAGCAACTGCCAAATAAACTGGAATATATGCACCATATGATAATGTTGGTGTCTAGAGGTTGCAACTGAAGCAAAGGCAGAGCTGCACCATCAACAGTATCAATGACAGACATACATGAAGACAAAGACTCATTATTTGTCACGTGTGTCTTCAGCAGAAAGAGAACACTGTGTTCTGGACATTTTGTTCGACATGCCACGTATAGAAAAACGCCTTGAGACGAGAGCTCTGTTGCCCTCTGCTGGTTAACATGGGAATAAACATGGCTTTTTATTTAGTGGTCCCAAAAAAGGACTTACCATTAAAAATATAATGTCATTGATGAGACAATATTAAACCAGGATTTTTAAATAATAAAGAGCAAAAAAATAAATTAAAAATTAAAACGACAAAAGATATATGCTACTATTCAAAATGAAGACAATATAGTTGTGCACTTTCTAGTTTTAAAACATCTTCGCAACTTTTATATTTTCTATAAAGACACTTTGGAACAACGTGTATACAAGTGCTATTAATACATAAATAAATAAATACATTAGATTGAACTACACCTGTGTGAACTGTAGGAGTACTTCAAAAGTACACCAAAATCACAGTGACATCAATCAGTTAAAAGTAATTGAGCAAAAATGGCTCTAAACATTAAAGGAATATTCCGGGTTCAATACAAGTTAAGCTCAATCGACAGCATTTGTGGAATAATATGAAGTACCACAAAAAGTTTGACTGGTCCCTCCTTTTTTTTCTTATATATATATAAATAAATAAATCTGGGTTCCAGTGAGGCATTTCCAATGGAAGTAAATGGGACCAATCTGTAAACATTAAAATACTCACCGTTTCAAAAGTATTGCCACAATACATAAACAATATGCATGTTTACATGATTTTAGTGTGATAAAATTGCCTACTAACCAATTCTGTGTCAAGTTATAGCCAATTTTACAACTTCGTTGCCATGACGATATGTCAACCAACCCTAAAACCCTTAAATAACTGTAAAATGATGGTTTAAACAACCTTTCAGCTCAAATAATACATGCGTTTTAACAGAAGTAAAATGATAAGCTTCACATTTCTGCCTTTAAACCCTCCAAAAATTGGCCCCATTGACTTCCATTGTAACTGCCTCACTGTCACTTGGATGAACGAGTCAAAACATTTTTGTGGTAATCAACATTATGCCACAAACAACCTAACTTGTTTGAACCAGAAATATTCCTTTAAAAAGACGTTATTTGTTTGCAAATGTAACTTGCTTTCATATGATAATAATGATCTAATGCACTGACATTCAGATATTTTAAGTGTTTAAGTGTAAGTGTCTAAATACGTTTTTGCGCCTCTGTCTCAGGGAGACTTGGGCTAGTTGTCACAATTTTGCTAGTTACATTTCACAGGGTTGATTTATGGTTGATAGTCAAATTGTATGAAACATACCTTGAAGTCTTGACTACAAAAAAGCTGCAATGATTGCCTAGAAAAGACATAGTGCATTGAACACATGGTCATAATGGGAATTAATGCAAATGAATAGCCAGTTAGTAAACAGTAAAACAATTATGATGATATTGGAAATATTGTTTGCAGGGTAGAATCAAGTGTGCCGCACAAGCCCTCAAAAGTGAAGCCAAAACGTCTCGATGACTGGTCCTAGTATAGGTCATAAGCCCCGCCTCCCCATGTTATTCAACGGGACGTGAGACCAACTAAACAATTAAATTACACTTCACATATCTTTTTTCCAAAGATAGTTTCTGTCATTTACTGTCGTTTCTATCACGTTGATGTCATTTCAAGTGTTTGTTTTCAAAATAAGTTTGTTTTTAGTTATTTGATGCTATAAAAACGGTGCTGTGACATCATGATTGACAGCTGTGATTGACAGGTTCTCTGAGCCAAGTAGTCACTGAAGCACCAACTGACTTTTTTCGGGATCTTCGGAGGACTGAGGAGATTGGAGCTTTAAATTTAATATCTAAATTTCTATAATTAATTATTTCACACCGTCATAAGTCAAAAGTGCAGGGGCGTGTGCTTGCGATTGATTCAGCGAGAGTGAGGGCGGGGCCTTGATTTCGCGGCTTTACTTCCTGCTCACTACTGCGCAGGTCTGGTCCCGAAATCGCAACTGCGCAGACTCAAGTCTCAAGATGTCAGCGCCATATCGGGACACTGGCGGCTTCAGTTCTCACCGATGAAAAAGAGCAAAGGGGCGTCGGCCATCTTTTTTTACAGTCTATGGGTAGAATTAAATGATTCTAATTTAAAGGTGCTGTAAGTGATATTTTTCATGAAAAGTTTGCAAAACATTTTCTGACTCCCTTAAATACATTAATGATAGAAGTGTCCTGAGATATCCCACTGGTCTCTGTGACAGCTGTAGACTTTGTAAATAGCAAACTAAAATGTCACCTGTCAATCATTTTGCTCGTTCTCATAGTGTTGTGTTTGAAGTGGGTCACTGAGGCTGTGAATCCTAATGTTTGTCAGTTGAGGGCGCTATTGTGCCACTGTTAAATTTGACAGCCACAAAAACTATCAATGCTGCTCTTTTACTCAGTATTGTCCTTTGGAGGGCGGGGTTTTGGAACGAGGGGGCGTGGCTTATTCAACGGCTCAGTCATGTGAAAGCTTCAGAATGCTAAATTCCCATACAGCACCTTTAAAAAAGTTTTTAAATAACATGCAAAAGATTATAGTAAACCATTACAAATAATAAATTTTTTTTTTTTTTTATTTACTTTAACTATGTCTGAAATGATACCTGTCTTACCGTAAGGTCTGTAGAACATTCAAACCTCAAGCTTTTAAAACTTTATTAAACTTTCAGGTCATCTTTAAAGTTTGTCTTGACAGACGTGTCCTATCTGCTTATACATGTTTTCATTATGTTGATACAGTAAATACAAACAGACAATTTTGCTTTAATATAATTTTATTTAGTAAGATGCAGTGCACAGTACCTAATAGTAACCCCTATTCGAAAATGATCAATCTATCATAATATAATCCAACAATTAAACATGCTGGAATGACCCCGTGGGTTGGAGGAACTCAAGGAGAGCAGAAGCGTCCATAGAAGAGAATGCTCTTGGTGGGATTGTGTCGGATGAAGAACAGAAAGGGGTGATCTGCAATAAATGTTGGCAGTGGAGACCCTAATGCACAGCCTAACATGCACACGACTGCAGTGGCTGCAGCTGCTTCTGTTCCTGCCTCATTCACTTCAACAAAGGATTTATGAATCACTTTAGACACCACCAGATCGTTGTTGAGACACATGCCTGACAAATTCACCTTCTGCGTGTCAAAAGCGTCCACCATGCCCATGGCTTTCAGAAGGCTGTTCATGTCATAGGTCTCCGCCATCTTGAATTTAGGCAGAGCGATTTTAACTTTCTGTTCGCTCATCCGTTCAGGTCCGGTCCACTCCATTAGCTTCTCGTAGGTCATTGCTTTCTCCAGCTGAAAAAGAGAGACATGTTCTGCATTGTGCAGATATTTTGAAGCATGAATATAAACTAGCACATTCCCTTCTGTCTCACCTTTTGAAGGCCAGTGGTGTCATCTTCTATCTTATTTGGAAGGATGATCAGCATACTGAGAGTCTCCCCAATATACGGCAGCTCCAGGACCTGACAGTTGACCTCTGGGATGAGGGCCAGAGGAAATCGGTCTGTCTGATGCATCATCTGCACTGCCTTAGTCTGAGCCTGCCGACCATCAACGCAAACATACAGTATAACAACCCCTGTGTTGCCTGCATGAACAACCACTTTTAAAAGACAACCACATGAACATGGAATCTCACCTTGTTCAGTTTAAACTGCAGCTCCCGAGTGAATTCCTTTTTAAATTTTAGCATCCAGGTACCTTTGAAGTAGATGGCGTTTACCAAGACTAATTTAGTCATTCCATCGACGGTCCCCTCTGGCAACAAGTTCTTGATCTTTCCTATTATAGAAATGTAAATGTATATTTACTAAATGACAGTGGAGGAACCAGTAAAATAAAAACAGTAAAATGTGAATCATAGTGAACTACATTTTTAATAAATCAATCTTAATATCATACATTCTAAAAAGGCTGACTTTACAGCCTGATGCCCCAAGAGAACTGTTAAAAGTTCCATATGATGCCATCCAAGAACTTTTTAAGTCCCATATGGTTCCAAAATAGATTATTTTTAAGTTCCATGAGATGCTATATCACCCTGTAGCTCAAGACCAGTTGCCCATTGAAGCCAAGCAGGATTGAGCCTGGTCAGTACCTGGGTGGGAGACCTCCTGGGGAAAACTAAGGTTGCTGCTGGAAGAGGTATTAGGGAGGCCAGCACGGAGCTCACCCTGTGCTCTGTATGGGTACTAATGCCCCAGTATAGCGACGGGGACACTATACTGTAATCGGATGAGATGTTAAACCGAGGTCCTGACCCTCTGTGGTCATTAAAATCCCAATACTTCTCGTAAAGAGTAGGGGTGTACCCCGGTGCCCTGGCCAAATTCCCCCCATTGACCCTTATCTATCATGGCCTCATAATAACCCTCATCCACTAATTGGCTCTATAACTCCACTCTCCTCTCCACCAATAGTTGGTGTGTGGTGAGCGTACTGGTGCACTATGGCTGCTGTTGCATCATCCAGGTTGATGCTGCACACAGGTGGAGGTTGAGGAGAGTCCCCTGTTCACTGTGTGAAGCGCTTTGAGTGTAGTGTCCAAAAAGCACTATATAAATGTAACGTTCATTCATTCATTCATTCATTCATGCCATAGGGGAACCACTTTAAGTCCCATACACTTTCAAAATAGAATGTTTTAAAGTCGCACATGGTTCCATAATGGAACTTTTTCAAGTTTAATTTGATGCCATAGACCAGGGAGGCTTTTCAAGTCCCATATGCTTTCACAATGGAAAGTTTATAGTCGCATATGATTCCATATGATGCCATAGGGGAACCTTTTTAAGTCCCATTTGGTTCCATAATAAAATATTTGAAAGTCCGACATGATGCCATTATGGAACATATTTAAGTCCAATATGGTTCCATAATGGAATATTATATATTAAAGTTACTGTACATACAGTATGATGCCATATAGGGGAACCTCTTTAAGTCCCCTCTGGTTCTATAATAGTATATTTTTAAGTTCTATATGATGCCATAGGGGAACATTTCTAAGTTTGATATGATTCCATAATAGAATATTTTAAAATCCCACAAGGTTCCGTAATGGAGTTCCATATGATGCCATAATGGAACCTTTTTTAAGTCCCATATGCTTTCATAATATAATACTTTTAAGTTCTATATAAAGCCATAGGGGAATATATTTAAGTTCTATATGGTTCCATAATAGAATCTTTTAGAGTTCCATATGATGCCATAGGGGTACCTTTTTGAGTTCCATGTGGTTCCATAATATAAAGTTGCCACATGAGAACCTTCTTAAATTCCTACAATGCCAGAAGAACATTTTTTAAGTTCTTTGGTTCTTTAGAAATACCCTATGTACTGGTGCTAAAACGAAGCCAGGAATGGTTCATATCTTCTGATAATGGAGAATACATATACAATGAATGACCTGTTCGGAAAAACATGTCATTTAACATCAAGAACTTTTTTAAACCTCTAAAAGAACCATAAAGCTCTAGAACTCCACTTAGCAAAATGGCCTGAAGCGCTGCGAATAACCTGTATTTTAAGGTTCAAGCTGGTTTTTAACCTTGTGTATTTTTCTCCACCCATTTGTTGATGTTGTCACGTGCAGCTTTTGCATTCGTTTTAAAGTCCACCTTCTCCAGTCCAGCCTGGTAGTATTTTTCTGTGTCCTTAATAAATTTCTATAAAATAACAAATCAGTTGAGATAAAAGTCATATTAGAGCTGTAGACATTTCTAGACTCTTTGCATAAAATTGTTTGTTTCTCAGTGAATAAACTGGTCTTACGTCAACAAACTGGTAGGACTGCTCTCCATAGAGGCGGTTAACAAGGCTCAACATGTACGGGACTCCCGGCTTGTTCAGCTCACTCATGAGTTTGTTGATGTTGGAATTAATATTATCCTCAGTTTTATGTACAGGTTCCTTATGAAGTTGAGGAGGAGGTTTCTGATCGAATCAAATAAAGTCAGAGTGAAATACTTAAAAATCTACAATTGCAAGACACCGAAAGACAAAATATTACTGCTCAACGAAAACACCAAACGCTGTTATTGCAATTGTAAAGTCAAAAGGTTATTGACTCATGCAAATGTTCATAATGTACCGTGAGTCCAGCAGGTAACTTCTGAGGTTTCTGGGCATGTTTTTGCACTGATGGTCCAGGAGCTGGAGTGGTGGTGTTAGCTTTGACAGAATTTTTAATGCCCAGGACCTACAGAACATAACTGTGATATAATTATTATTCTCATAACCGTCTATCGTCAATACACTACTAAAATTCTCCTTTGACTTATTTAAAATGCAGTTGTTACAAAGGATGCAACCAAGCAGTCAAGGTTGGGTGGGACCAAAAGAACCAGCCATCAAAAACCCATATTGATCTGAATATTGTACATACTTAACATAAAGTGGGAACACAAACACTTACATTGGGTGTGCTTGCTTTCTCATACTTGAGGATATTTACTTAGTCATAACTGTGAAACAAGCCAAAAGGTCCAACCCGAAAAAATAACCAGCAAATGAATCAACTGCAAAATGAGGTAATGAAAAAGCCATGTCTGACAGGTATTAAAAGGGCTCAAAATTACAGGAAAAACACACCATGGCCACATGAAACCATTCTTAATTGGGTCATATAATGAGGGATCAAATGTTATACAGTATGCACTATACTGTAAAAACATAGGCCTATTGTAATTTTAAGAACTCAAAACCTCCTTGACAGTCCAAAAAGACATAATAAAAAAGAAATAATACAAACAATATTTTGGCATACATTGACAGTCCATGCTGAAATAAAATCTGACCAAATCTTAAAGGGATAGTTCATCCAAAAATGAAAATTCTCCCATCATTTACTCCATGTGTATGACCTTCTTACTTCTGGTGAACTCAAATTAATATTTTTAGAAAAATATTTCAGCTCTGTAGGTCCATACAATGCAAGTGAATGGGTGCCAACATTTTGAAGCTCCAAAATCCACATAACTGCCAGTTACCAAGGTAACTGGTGATACGATATAATATTGATATCTAGGCCACGATATGATATATGTCTCAGCGGTAAAGCATAATAACGGCGTCTTCCATTGGACTGTTGTTTAAGTACTAGATCGATTTGGTTAAGAGTGTTTTTTCACATGACCATAAAATGAATGTGTAAAATTTTAATAACAATATAGAATTTTTGGCGCATGAACGTTGATACAATATTATAGTCAGGAAAAATATTGCAATACTTTAACATATCAATTCTTTCCCCCACCTCTAACGTTATAAACAGATATAGCCTTTTGCCCTGTTTTTGCTTGTAACTTCATGAAACATAAACAGAATATATACAGTAAACAGTGAATGCTCCTGATTAAAATGAGCCCAAATACAATGTGTTATTATAGAGTTCTTAAAATAATCTTGGAAATATATTTATTTACATTTATGCATTTGGCAGACGCTTTTATCCAAAGTGAGTTAAGTGCCTTGCTCAAGGACAAAATGGTGATGGCTGTGGGGATCGAACCAGCAACCTTCTGATTACTAGTTATGTGCTTTAGCCCACTACGCTATTATGTGGTCACAGCTGTCAATCAAAGCTGTTTTGGTCCACGTAGATTCGACACGAGGTGCACATTAGTTTATAAGGGGGTAAATGTCACAGTCTGTCACCTTCATATTCTTCAAAGACTCTTATTTTGAAGTTTTCCTCCAGACTACATCTCCCATAATGCATTGCCCTTATCCATCTCCTCCTCATCATCCTCACCTGTATTCCATTCCCTCATTTAGCTCCTTGTGTATATATACCCTCTAGTTTTGTTCATTCAATTATCAGTCCTTGAAGTGTTTTACGTTGTGATGTTTAGCTTTATTGTTTTGTTCCACTCCAGCGTTTATAAATTAAAAGATTGAAAGTATCTACTCCTGAATCTCCTCTCTTCCTCTCCACAACACCAGCATTACAATGAACACATCTGTGGGTATTTTGCTTCATTTTAATATAAATTGTTATTGTTTTATTTTATCACTGTTGTATTATTTAACGCAAGTAAATGCATTCCTATATATTTACTGTGCATTTACACATTGAGGATGAAAATAAGATGTAGTTCTAACTGTTCTGAGACCAGTGCAGACACACAGCACACTGGAGGTTAAGTCACTCACTAAATAGGGAGCAAGGGAGCATCCTATAGCTCTCTATAACTGTTCTGAGACCAGTGCAGACAGACAGCACACTGGAGGTTAAGTCACTCACTAAATAGGGAGCAAGGGAGCATCCTATAGCTCTCTATAACTGTTCTGAGACCAGTACAGACAGACAGCACACTGGAGGTTAAGTCACTCACTAAATAGGGAGCAAGGGAGCATCCTATAGCTCTCTATAACTGTTCTGAGACCAGTGCAGACAGACAGCACACTGGAGGTTAAGTCACTCACTAAATAGGGAGCAAGGGAGCATCCTATAGCTCTCCTATAACTGTTCTGAGACCAGTGCAGACAGACAGCACACTGGAGGTTAAGTCACTCACTAAATAGGAGCAAGGGAGCATCCTATAGCTCTCTATAACTGTTCTGAGACCAGTACAGACAGACAGCACACTGGAGGTTAAGTCACTCACTAAATAGGGAGCAAGGGAGCATCCTATAGCTCTCTATAACTGTTCTGAGACCAGTGCAGACAGACAGCACACTGGAGGTTAAGTCACTCACTAAATAGGGAGCAAGGGAGCATCCTATAGCTCTCTATAACTGTTCTGAGACCAGTACAGACAGACAGCACACTGGAGGTTAAGTCACTCACTAAATAGGGAGCAAGGGAGCATCCTATAGCTCTCTATAACTGTTCTGAGACCAGTGCAGACAGACAGCACACTGGAGGTTAAGTCACTCACTAAATAGGGAGCAAGGGAGCATCCTATAGCTCTCTATAACTGTTCTGAGACCAGTGCAGACAGACAGCACACTGGAGGTTAAGTCACTCACTAAATAGGGAGCAAGGGAGCATCCTATAGCTCTCTATAACTGTTCTGAGACCAGTGCAGACAGACAGCACACTGGAGGTTAAGTCACTCACTAAATAGGGAGCAAGGGAGCATCCTATAGCTCTCTATAACTGTTCTGAGACCAGTGCAGACAGACAGCACACTGGAGGTTAAGTCACTCACTAAATAGGGAGCAAGGGAGCATCCTATAGCTCTCTATAACTGTTCTGAGACCAGTGCAGACAGACAGCACACTGGAGGTTAAGTCACTCACTAAATAGGGAGCAAGGGAGCATCCTATAGCTCTCTATAACTGTTCTGAGACCAGTGCAGACAGACAGCACACTGGAGGTTAAGTCACTCACTAAATAGGGAGCAAGGGAGCATCCTATAGCTCTCTATAACTGTTCTGAGACCAGTGCAGACAGACAGCACACTGGAGGTTAAGTCACTCACTAAATAGGGAGCAAGGGAGCATCCTATAGCTCTCTATAACTGTTCTGAGACCAGTGCAGACAGACAGCACACTGGAGGTTAAGTCACTGCACTAAATAGGGAGCAAGGGAGCATCCTATAGCTCTCTATAACTGTTCTGAGACCAGTGCAGACAGACAGCACACTGGAGGTTAAGTCATGCACTAAATAGGGAGCAAGGGAGCATCCTATAGCTCTCTATAACTGTTCTGAGACCAGTACAGACAGACAGCACACTGGAGGTTAAGTCACTCACTAAATAGGGAGCAAGGGAGCATCCTATAGCTCTCTATAACTGTTCTGAGACCAGTGCAGACAGACAGCACACTGGAGGTTAAGTCACTCACTAAATAGGGAGCAAGGGAGCATCCTATAGCTCTCCTATAACTGTTCTGAGACCAGTGCAGACAGACAGCACACTGGAGGTTAAGTCACTCACTAAATAGGGAGCATCCTATAGCTCTCTATAACTGTTCTGAGACCAGTGCAGACAAACAGCACACTGGAGGTTAAGTCACTCACTAAATAGGGAGCAAGGGAGCATCCTATAACTCTCTATAACTGTTCTGAGACCAGTGCAGACAGACAGCACACTGGAGGTTAAGTCACTCACTAAATAGGGAGCAAGGGAGCATCCTATAGCTCTCTATAACTGTTCTGAGACCAGTACAGACAGACAGCACACTGGAGGTTAAGTCACTCACTAAATAGGGAGCAAGGGAGCATCCTATAGCTCTCTATAACTGTTCTGAGACCAGTGCAGACAGACAGCACACTGGAGGTTAAGTCACTCACTAAATAGGGAGCAAGGGAGCATCCTATAGCTCTCTATAACTGTTCTGAGACCAGTGCAGACAGACAGCACACTGGAGGTTAAGTCACTCACTAAATAGGGAGCAAGGGAGCATCCTATAGCTCTCTATAACTGTTCTGAGACCAGTGCAGACAGACAGCACACTGGAGGTTAAGTCACTCACTAAATAGGGAGCAAGGGAGCATCCTATAGCTCTCCTATAACTGTTCTGAGACCAGTGCAGACAGACAGCACACTGGAGGTTAAGTCACTGCACTAAATAGGGAGCAAGGGAGCATCCTATAGCTCTCCTATAACTGTTCTGAGACCAGTGCAGACAGACAGCACACTGGAGGTTAAGTCATGCACTAAATAGGGAGCAAGGGAGCATCCTATAGCTCTCCTATAACTGTTCTGAGACCAGTGCAGACAGACAGCACACTGGAGGTTAAGTCATGCACTAAATAGGGAGCAAGGGAGCATCCTATAGCTCTCTATAACTGTTCTGAGACCAGTGCAGACAGACAGCACACTGGAGGTTAAGTCATGCACTAAATAGGGAGCAAGGGAGCATCCTATAGCTCTCTATAACTGTTCTGAGACCAGTGCAGACAGACAGCACACTGGAGGTTAAGTCACTGCACTAAATAGGGAGCAAGGGAGCATCCTATAGCTCTCTATAACTGTTCTGAGACCAGTGCAGACAGACAGCACACTGGAGGTTAAGTCACTGCACTAAATAGGGAGCAAGGGAGCATCCTATAGCTCTCTATAACTGTTCTGAGACCAGTGCAGACAGACAGCACACTGGAGGTTAAGTCACTCACTAAATAGGGAGCAAGGGAGCATCCTATAGCTCTCTATAACTGTTCTGAGACCAGTGCAGACAGACAGCACACTGGAGGTTAAGTCATGCACTAAATAGGGAGCAAGGGAGCATCCTATAGCTCTCTATAACTGTTCTGAGACCAGTGCAGACAGACAGCAAACTGGAGGTTAAGTCACTCACTAAATAGGGAGCAAGGGAGCATCCTATAGCTCTCTATAACTGTTCTGAGACCAGTGCAGACAGACAGCACACTGGAGGTTAAGTCACTCACTAAATAGGGAGCAAGGGAGCATCCTATAGCTCTCTATAACTGTTTTGAGACCAGTACAGACAGACAGCACACTGGAGGTTAAGTCACTCACTAAATAGGGAGCAAGGGAGCATCCTATAGCTCTCTATAACTGTTCTGAGACCAGTGCAGACAGACAGCACACTGGAGGTTAAGTCATGCACTAAATAGGGAGCAAGGGAGCATCCTATAGCTCTCTATAACTGTTCTGAGACCAGTACAGACAGACAGCACACTGGAGGTTAAGTCACTCACTAAATAGGGAGCAAGGGAGCATCCTATAGCTCTCTATAACTGTTCTGAGACCAGTACAGACAGACAGCACACTGGAGGTTAAGGCACTCACTAAATAGGGAGCAAGGGAGCATCCTATAGCTCTCCTATAACTGTTCTGAGACCAGTGCAGACAGACAGCACACTGGAGGTTAAGTCATGCACTAAATAGGGAGCAAGGGAGCATCCTATAGCTCTCTATAACTGTTCTGAGACCAGTACAGACAGACAGCACACTGGAGGTTAAGTCACTCACTAAATAGGGAGCAAGGGAGCATCCTATAGCTCTCTATAACAGTTCTGAGACCAGTGCAGACAGACAGCACACTGGAGGTTAAGTCACTCACTAAATAGGGAGCAAGGGAGCATCCTATAGCTCTCTATAACTGTTCTGAGACCAGTGCAGAGAGACAGCACACTGGAGGTTAAGTCACTCACTAAATAGGGAGCAAGGGAGAATCTTATAGCTCTCTATAACTGTTCTGAGACCAGTGCAGACAGACAGCACACTGGAGGTTAAGTCACTCACTAAATAGGGAGCAAGGGAGCATCCTATAGCTCTCCTATAACTGTTCTGAGACCAGTGCAGACAGACAGCACACTGGAGGTTAAGTCACGCACTAAATAGGGAGCAAGGGAGCATCCTATAGCTCTCTATAACTGTTCTGAGACCAGTGCAGACAGACAGCACACTGGAGGTTAAGTCATGCACTAAATAGGGAGCAAGGGAGCATCCTATAGCTCTCTATAACTGTTCTGAGACCAGTACAGACATACAGCACACTGGAGGTTAAGTCACTCACTAAATAGGGAGCAAGGGAGCATCCTATAGCTCTCTATAACTGTTCTGAGACCAGTACAGACAGACAGCACACTGGAGGTTAAGTCACTCACTAAATAGGGAGCAAGGGAGCATCCTATAGCTCTCTATAACTGTTCTGAGACCAGTACAGACAGACAGCACACTGGAGGTTAAGTCACTCACTAAATAGGGAGCAAGGGAGCATCCTATAGCTCTCTATAACTGTTCTGAGACCAGTACAGACAGACAGCACACTGGAGGTTAAGTCACTCACTAAATAGGGAGCAAGGGAGCATCCTATAGCTCTCTATAACTGTTCTGAGACCAGTACAGACAGACAGCACACTGGAGGTTAAGTCACTCACTAAATAGGGAGCAAGGGAGCATCGTATAGCTTTCTATGCAGCTAAGTGCATTCACTTCTAAAATCCGACCACATATTTTCAGTTTCAGGCTGCAGGTGACTTTTGGACCGCTCAACATGTTTGGCAGACATGGGACGATGATAATCAGTACATAGATTCACAATTTTATAATGCTAAATTTTATTTTAACATGGTTGGCAGTGATTGGATGATGCTGACCATTACTTTTAATCAGAATGATTTATTCAGCTTTATAGAAAATCAGCTGTAATGTCTATTAACTTCTCCAAAACATGAATAACCAACACTCATTAACACATAATAAACTATTCGTAATTGGTATTGGTATTTCTTAAAATTTCACGACTTAGCCCCGCTGTCAACATACTGTATGTGGACATCAAATTTTAGGAATTATTTTTTTTGTTGCTTATTTCGTGCTAATGATTACAAACCCAAAAAGGGAAATGGAAAATGCACACAGCAGTCACATGGGGAGGTTAAAGGAAAAATTGCCCTTATAAAATGCAGAAATGAAACATTACCTTGAAGATCTGAGCTTGTGTGTTTCCCGCTGCTCCAGCTGTCAGCATGGCAAGAGCAGAGAAGATGCTGAGAGGAGAGTAGAAGACATTTCCAGATGCGTTTCCTTCACTGATCTCCTTAAACAGCTTGATGGAGAACTGTGAGTGTGCAGCAGACAAAGACTCCATTTCCACAAACTGAGCAGGAGAGAGATATAGAGATTATCTATAGGCACTATACACATTATGGTCCATAATACATAAGTAAATGTAAGTATACAAAAGGATCCAAAAGTCTTGGATCAGTAGTTCTGTTTGATATTACTGTTCTGGATACGATCTAAATGACCTTGAAATACTCAGCAGAGACGATTAAGTTTCTGTGTGTGTCACAGGTGAATTAGTTGTGTTGTGTGTCACAGGTTTTTTATACATGATCGCAAATGCCCAACCCTATCCAAACCCAGCCCTGGAAGAATGAAGCAATCATATTTTGTATTTGTAAGGAATATTTTTCCTGCTCATCTACATTTTGAAATCAAATATCTATGAAAAAAAAAGAGATGAAGAAAAAAAAATACCATATCTCACTTTCTTCTTAAAGACGAACAAAACTCTTATTTTAGGATGGCCTATATTGAAGAATGTATACAACAAACCCAAATTGAGAGAATCATCATCATACTGTTCAATATTGTTCTCGGAAGTCTAGTTCATCCTTACTAATCTTAAAACGAAAGGTTCCACTTAGAACCAAAAAAGGAGAACTTTTTTAGTTTTTTTTAAATGCTCTATTTCTTTAGATCTTTTGACCATAATCGTGCATTAACAAGCCTAGAAACCAACACGATGATCTGAAGAACAATCAATATTCAAGAACTTTTTAATCTCAAAAGAACAATTTACTAAAGGCAAATCAACAACCATTTAGAGCCAATGCTCTGCTTTCTTACTTGCTCTTTAAATAGACCATAACTGTACAATTTCTTAAACATGAAGCATAGTTGTTACATGTGCATACATGCAATTGTTAATGAATACAACTATTACAGGGTTTCCCGCAGCACTTTGTTGCTTAGGCGGCCGCCTTAGTTTCACACGCCTGCCGCCTTAACTACGTCGTCAAAAAAATATATATGAGCGATATTCGCCGTGTTACTCTGTCCTGTTTTCTCCCTTTCCATCTTTAAATATGTGATAAGCCGAGCGGCGCCGAGCGTGTGTGTGTGTGTGTGTGTGTGTGTTCATCTGAGCCTCATTGGTCTGTCACTGCTCGTCAATGTCAGAATATTTGAGATGACCAATCCAATCAAAGTAGGCGGGCTTTATGTTCACAGCGCGAATTTTAGCAGAGCGACTCGACAGTAAAGGAGCGACTCGACGCGCTTCAGTTTACGGTCGGTCAAGTGCGAGATAAGATGTAAGTTGCTAAACTAAACATTTGCTATTTGACAGTTTTTTTAGGTCATAAATGATAAACGAATCTCAAAAATAATCAGGCAAATTAATAAACTTTTGTCTATTTTCGCCATTTTGAACTGAAAATAGACCACTATGTGACGTGACTGATGTAATGTAGCCTAATAATTAATTTACTCTCATTGTGAGGGGACAGACACATTAACCAGGGTACCCGCAGGATCTTAAAAGCATTGAAAAATAATCTCAAATTAAGGCCTTAAAAGCCTTGGATTTGGTATACAAAGTCTTGGATTTCGTTACAAAGGTATTATATATTTTTTGCCTTTACTAGGATTAAGTTCATACCATAACAAAATTAACTGTTACTAATGCAGGCTAATTAAAAATTCATGCAACGTTGAGTGCATCCCGCACTCCACGTCATAGCAGAAAGCGCGCGCACCGTTACTATGGTTACTAGGCAAGTGAATTGCAGAACAAGATAGTAGCCAAGCGTAGTTTGTCGTCTGAAATGGGAACGTTTCAGTTTAATGCCAGAATTCAATAATTTATACCCCAAATCAGAGCTTTTCTGTTAAAAGAACATGTTTTCTACCCGGTCTTTTCAATAGTATCTGGCAATCATGCGCGCGCGCTCTCTAACGCAAGAAGCGCGGATGATCTGAAAACACAGACGAGCTGGAGTTCAGCAATCTTCATTTGAGATTGTGTCATTCAGTCGGCCTGTGTTCTGTCACGAGCCGCTTGCGCTGTTTGTGCGAACAAAATGCAGGCTGATATCCCAGCAGTGTTTCTAATGTTGATGCAATGTTTTCCGAATATCCACACGATTTCAAATGTGACATTGATTTTATACAACAGTTAAAAAAACAAAACAAAAGGGTAACATTAAGTGATTTACTACATTTAAAACAGTATAGTCAGGCTTATTGCTCTATTTTGCAATGAAATCTGTGGCTTTGAACGAATCGTGAGATTCAATGAATGACTCGATGACACAAAGACAATGAGTTACCGCCACCTACTGGCGATTTTAATATACTTTTATATAATATTTTTTATTTTATAAAACTATATTTATATATATTTATATTTATATAATACTTTTATTAATATTAAACGATTTTAACATTGCCTATTTATTGAACATTGTTTTATTTAAGGCATTATGTATTTTTTTTTAAAGGTATTACAAATGTAAAAAATGAAATGGGAAAATTTATTAAAGGGAGCAAAATATTGTCCCTTAATGGAAAAGGTGTGACTGCAGTCTAAGTGGAAGAGGGGTACGGCACTCTAAAAAATTGGAGAACCACGGAACTAAGGAAAAGGGATATGTAGAATTGCACGAGTGCTACTGCTAAAGAGTGCAATGTCAATAATTTCTCATAATCTTAATTTAATTGTCTTAATTTGTGTCAGGAGATATGCAATTCCAAATACCCCCCCACCCCCCCCACCCCCCGTTCCCCCCCGCCACCACCACCACCTTAACTAACACATTTTCTGCGGGAAACCCTGTATTATTGTGCTTTATAGTACTGCCATATGGCAATGTTTATACTTTCCTATATGTTAACTATGTTAGATAAGACTGATCTGTGATCAACCACAACATTGAAGACTTCTTTGCCTTCAATCACATGCAACATATATTCAGTATATAAAAAGAAAGACTTCTAATTGTACAACCAGGCTGTCGTTGTAAATAAATATTGTGTTCTTAAGTGGCTTGCATTGTTAAATGAAAGTGGCATCAATCAAATAAAACTGTTTCTGGGTGTTGCGCCAACATTTTGATTTGAAGCCAACGAATGCAACGCTTGACTCAACAAACCACAACGATCTTTCAAAGGCTTTCATCTTTTTAAAAGACAGCTTACTATTTACTACCATACTAAATATGAATCTGATCCTGAACATGATAACACTGCCTGCGTCACTGATGGGGGAAAAACAATAGGTTACTCACGTAACCCCGGTTCTCTGAAACATCTCGTGTTCGAGATCCACCTATGGGAAGGGCATCCGTACCTGACCTCTGCAGAAGCATCCAATTGCACCAAGTCTGGCTAGACAGACAGAAGCGCGTGTCCTATGCTCGGTAAGGTCCCGCCCCTTACCTAAGGGCATATAACAATCTGCACGCTGCTGCTCCTCAGTAAGAATATTCAGCTTCGTGCAGCAAGCGGGGCAAGCTTAGTGGATCTCTCCACTCGATGTTTCAGAGAACCGGGTTACGTGAGTAACCTATTGTTCTCTTTCATCATCTCGTGTTCGAGATCCACCTATGGGAGACATGGACAGCTCCCCGATTGCCCAATACACTCACAGTGAGGTCCTGCAAGCCAGAAAAGGGAACGGTCAGCCCCAAGGAGGCGGTGCTTGACACGTCCCGTAATTACACACATGGCAACCCTGAAGCACACAAGTGAGAACTGTGTACTGGCAGAGCTGAAGAAACATGTTAGTGGCACAAACATAAATATCAGCCCAGCAGCACCCAGTAAAGACAACACCCAGCAGGAATGTTAATGCATGCTCGGTGACATGAATGTGTACAGCCAACCGGCCCATTACCCCTTTTTCCCTACTTCATATATGTATATATATATATATATATATATATATATAAAATATATTACATATATAAAGAAAAAGGAACCAACAGGGAGGGGCTATGAAGAACCCACCCCAGGACAGAATGAGCTACCGGGGTCCTGGTTACATCCAGTCGGTAGTAACGTACAAAAGTATGGGGAGAAGCCCAGCTGGCAGCAGAACAGATGTCCTGCAATGAAACTCCCCTGAACAGAGCCCAAGAGGCGGCCATGCCCCTCGTTGAGTGGGCTCTGATGCCTTCTGGAGGCAGCACTCCTGAAGATTCATAAGCCAAAATTATAGCTTCCACAAGCCAATGTGAGAGGCGTTGCTTAGAAATGGGATTCCCCGAGTGAGGAGGAGCCCAAGAGATAAAGAGCTGATTGCTACTTCCGAAAAGCACTGGTCCTATCCAAGTAAGCCCGCAGGACACGGACCGGACACAGACCATTCAGCCTCTGATCCTCTTCAGATGAAAAAGGAGGAGGGTGAAAAGCGGAAAGCTCCATTACCTCACACGAGAATGCTGGGAAGCATTTCGGCATAAAGGCCGGGTTAGGCTTAAGAAAAACCTTATCTCCACTAAGAGAGAATTTAGTGCACGAGGAATGAACAGAGAGTGCATGTAGGTCACTGACACGTTTAGCTGATGCTAAGGCCAGGAGCAACGCTGTCTTAAAAGACAGAATTTTCAGGAAACGCCTCCCAGGGGCTCAAAAGGTGGCTGACATAAAGCCTCCAGCACCATGGAGAGGTCCCATTCAGGGACAGTCCTTCTAGTAACTGGGAGAGAACGGCGGGCACCCTTCATAAATCTACTGAATGAGGGGTGCTGCCCTGCCGTTAAGCCATCAAACCCAACATGACAAGCGGAAATAGCTGCCAGGTAGACCTTAATAGTGGAAAAAGTCCTGCCTTTATCCATAAGGTCTTGTAAAAACATAAAATATCAGAGACTGAACACTGATATGATGTTGAACCAGCTCATCACACCACCCTTCAAACACTTGCCACTTACAGTCATATAGGGACCTTGTGGAGGAAGCCCTAGCGTTCTGTATAGTTGCAACCACCCGTGGGGGAGCCCCATCGAGCTTAAGTTTGTCCTCTCACGGGCCAAGCCCACAGAGCCACCCTGTCCGGGTGTGGGTGATATATTTCCCGTTCAGCCTGAGACAGCAGGTCTGTGCGAAGAGGGAGGGGCCACGGTTGGGCATGCAGAAGAGGAATTATCTCTGCCAACCATGGTGCCTTGGGCCACCTGGGTGCTATCAAAATTAGGGACAGGCCCTGCTCTCTCACCCTGGCCAGGGTAGGAATTAACAGGCACAGGGGAAACGCGTAGAGCAGCACTTTGGGCCACGGGTGGGCAAGTGCGTCCACGCCGAGGGCGTCCTCGTCCCTTAGCGAGAAGAACATAGGACAGTGGGAGTTTTCGCGAGGCTGAAGAGATCTACGTTCAGCCTTCCGAATTTCTCCCACAACATGCCCACTATCTGGGGGTGGAGTCAGCCAGTCTCCGTGAGAGCGGGTTCCCCTCGACAGAAGGTCCGCGCCCTGTTCAGGACACCTGGAACATGGGTTGCGCGTAACGACAGGAAGTGCCGCCTGCTCCACACCAAAAGCCTGTGAGCTAGGGCATGAAGCTTGGGCGAGCGCATGCCGCCCTGGCGATTGATGTGTGCCACTGCAGTGGTATTGTCGCAGCTGAACGAGCACATGATGCCCCTGCAGACGGGGAAGAAAATGATTCAGAGCTTTCCATACGGTCATGAGCTCCAGATAATTTATGTGGGCTGAACGAAGTTCGCTCGGCCACCGAACCGTTCACCGTCCTGCCCTCCTGAGTGGCTCCCCAGCCTGTTAAGGACGCGTCTGTCGTTACCACTTTTCGCAACATAACAGCCCCGAGAGGGGTCCCATGTGCGTACATGTCTGCACTCCTCCAGTGGCGCAAGGCTGCTGTGCACGCAGCGTCACTGTGACAGAGCGGCAGAGGTCGCGTAATGGGCTGAAGTGGAGGGATAAAACCCACTTCATGAATGCCCTCATACGCAGAAGGCCCAAAGGCAAAACTTGAATAGCTGATGCCATAAGACCCTGTAATCTGAGACACTTGCGATATGGCACATTCGTCCCTCCTTGAATTGTGATAGACAATTCATTAGAGAGCTAACAGCGTTCTTGTGAAAGGCGCACGATTGAGATTGAATTCAGCTCCAGACCCAGGAATATAACACTCTGGGCAGGTGTGAAATTGCTCTTGCTCACATTCACTCTGAACCCGAGTGATGTGATGTGCGTGAGCACACGGCGAGTGTCTTGCACCACCTCTTCCCTGGAATTGGCTATGATTAACCAATCGTCTATGTATGTTAGGATCCTGAGACCCGTTATTCTCAGCGGCGCTAAGCCCGCTTCAGCACATAGACAGAACACCCTTGGACTCAGCGAGAGGCCGAAAGGGAGGACTGTGAATTGTAGCATATGCCCTGATAGGCAAAGCGAAGAAATTTCCTGTCTGGGCGTACATATTGATGTGGAAAAGGCATCTTTCAGATCGACTGATGTGAACCAGTCGTTCTGATGAATTGAGCCTGAGTGTGCCGTGTGTTAACATTCTGAAATTGTATTTCCTCAAATGTTTGTTTAACACTCTGAGATCCATAATAGGACGGAGAGAGCCGTCCTTCTTTGGAACTAGGAAATAACGGGAGTAAAACCCCTGATTGCATTGATCTCGGGGTACTACTTGAATCAGCCCCTTCACGAGGAGGGAGGAAATTTCTTCTTTCAGAATGTGTGCAGCTCTTTTCTGTGTGAGAAAAGATAACGCCGCGAAAGGTGGAGGTCTCCTGGCAAACTGGAGCCTGTACCCTTTCGTTATGGTTCGAATCACCCACTCGGGAGCCGACACAGCCTGCCAAGCTGTTGTGTGGCTCGCAAGTGAGCCCACCTGAGCCGGGAAGCGCTTATTGCTGCGTTTATGCCCGAGTTGCTCATTTGAAATACAATGGCGCCATCTAGTGGACAACATAGAGGCGACATAAGGGGTTGTGGAGAGATGTTCTCTCTCTGTGCTGGATTTTTGTGATTTTTTGTGTTCTTTTTCTTTTTTGAAACACTTGGGCCGAAGCCTTTATTGAGTGTGTGGGAGAGATGTAATAGGGGCTGTGTGGTGACACTGCTCTCATACTGTTTCTCACTGTAAACACTTCCAGCACATGGAAGTTCCCTGATATGGGCTGAACAGGGGAACACACATGGTTCTGAACCGAACACACAGGGTGGGCACCCACTGGTAGGGGGCTGACCCCACCGAGTGAAACCCTCCTTTTCTTGAGAACTTGGAGGGTCGAACAAGAGTCCGGGGGCTGGTGGCCCGAGAACGTGGACTCAAAGCCCCTGAGGCCATGGATCAGGCCGGCCGCTCCGTTTAGAATCGGAGGGGTAGAGTGGGGGGTTTCTTGGCGCAGCCGCTGAAAGACATTCTACCCCAAGGCTTAGCAGAAGGCGGGTTACCCTGCTGATGAGGTGGCTTATTCCGAGGCTTTGCCTTACCGGGTAATGGAAAGGACGCCCGAAGCAGGAGGGTTGGGTGGTCGCGTGGTGGTGCCTGGCGCGGTGCAGCTCTCCTCGGGAGGCATAATTTTAGCGCCGTCCTCCTTCCTCTTGTCGTCGCAACGCTGTTGCATTAAAGCGACGGCAGGGCCAAATAGAGCCTGGCCAGGCTCTACAGGAGCACCCACAATGCGCCGTTCTCACTGTCAGGGAGGCCCGACAAGTTAAGCCAAAGAGCACGTTCTCCAGCCACTGAGAACGCCATAGAGCGCCCGCGAGGCTTGGACGGCCTGACCGGGCATTACGGAGAACAAGGTCATTCACCGTAACAATCTCCTTCCACAGAGAGGGTGTGGGGTCCCTTTTCCAATTGTTGCCCCATATCGACCAGGAGTTCAGCCTGGTATGCAGACAGAAGAGAGGAGACATTGAGGGCTCTGACGGCCAAGGCCGAGGCTTTGTAAGAGGCCTGGTGTATAGAGGCAGAAAACCGGTCCATTTTGTTCGGGAGAACAGGTTTGGGGGGCAAGTAGACCACCTTGAGATGGATTAAGGTGTCTGGCGACAGAGGGCTCGATGGCGGGGGTCACCCATCCCAAGGGCCGTCATGTCCTTTACTTCAAGGCCCGCGAGACCGTGTTTTAGGTCCAGCGGGTCCCCCAAAAGTACCTCATATGCTTTAGCGATGCAGGAAGGACGGGAGAAGTTGTTTTCTCGAGCCTGGAGGAGGTCCCAGGAGTTTCCCGTCATACACGTCCCTCTCTTGGTCAGTGGCACTTTGTAAAGCTGGCCATTCGATATTGAGGCGAGCGGCCGCCGCTCACAAACCTCGATGAGGACAGACTGGGTGAGGGCTGCAGGGGCGTTAGCCTGAGTCACAGAAGACGGGATGGCATCCTCGTCCTCCGAACCTTCAAGAAGGCCCGCGATCGTCGTAGTCACCAGAACCAGCCGGCTCATTGGCGAACGAGGGGTCCACTGAGAGAATCTCCTCAGGAAATTCCGGGTTGTGTTGATCAGCCCAGCTGAGCGAGGCGCGCCCGGGAGGAAACCAGGAGCGCGTCGTCATCACCGTTACCCCCATCGGAGTCGGAGAGTTCGAGGTCGGTGCACTGGGTAGCGGCGACCTTGAGCCTCCGGCGGCGGAGTTTTTAGGCAAGGCCAGGCAGTGGCTACAGTTTTCCGGAAACTCTAGAGCCTCCTCCGCATGTTTGAGACCCATGCACACAACACATAAAGGATGGGAATCCTTGGCTGCGATGAGGGCACCGCACGCGGCTGGGCAGGCACGCGATAGGCTGCCCCCAGAGGAGGCCGTAGGCTTAGAAAATGCCATAAATGTTCGAAAACTCCGAAAAATCCTTGCGTGGAGCAGGAGAGAGAAAAGGCGGGCAGCCTGGTGGTAGTTTAGAGCGAGCTTGGGCGGCTTGCAATAAACAATAAACAGCTAAGTTGGCTGAAAAAAGGTTAATCACGTCAGGCGGAGGCTGATCTGTGCGATGTATCCTCCTGTAGACGGGTGAGTGAAAAACTCTAATTTCAACCGAGCTGAGTACAAAACAGAGGTCGCGAGAAGCGTAATGTCAACTGAGGAGCAGCAGCGCGTGCAGATTGTTATATGCCCTTAGGTAAGGGGCGGGACCTTACCGAGCATAGGACACGCACTTCTGTCTGTCTAGCCAGACTTGGTGCAATTGGATGCTTCTGCAGAGGTCAGGTACGGATGCCCTTCCCATAGGTGGATCTCGAACACGAGATGATGAAAGAGAACCTACTGTATATAAATGTAGGGTGTAAATACAAATGTCCTTTGAATATAAAACATAGCATGAGAAATTCTAACCACAAGACTTGGATGCCCAATACATTATATTGTGTAATATTTGTCCCACTTATATTTTAGAGTTAAATACTTCCTTGAGACTTGTTGACAGCCTTCTGAGAATTTGCATACTCTTTAGTTCTTTACACGACTGTAAATGCAAATGTTGAAATCTTTAATGAGTGATGCGTCAGAGTTTGCGATCAGGTTCAAAAGTACTTATGATTATAGAGCTGTCAAACTAGATTAATTTGATGTATGTAAACCTTATGACAACATGTTGCTGCTTGTAAGTAGCCATGTTCAATCCAATCAGTGAAAGGAAGTACGTGTCAAACACTAATGGTGCGTTCACATACAACGCGAAGAAATGTTTTGCCTCACATTGCTCGCGCGGGTTTGACCGCGAATATTACCCCTTCACAAGCTCTCTTTTCCAAGCTCTCTTGCTTTTTCTTTGTATTACTTTCGTCAGACATGTCTTTTATTTTATTTGGCGTTTATCTCAGTCTTTTATTTGTCTTCGGACAAAGCTCAACACTTTACGTTTCTAGAGCAGTCCGATACCCTCCGGGTGAAAGGACTCTCTCTCAGCAACAACAACCGGTCCTCCTAAGATGCTTCGAACTTCCCGCGAGCGATCCACGCTCGGGAAACACCAAGAGAAATCCTCCATTTTACGGACGCCACGAGGACAAAATAAACACGCAGTCTTGTTCAGCGACACAAAGGTCCATTGTGCAAGTATCATTTCATCTAAATTCAAATGCGTTAAAGTTAAAATTAATTATAATTCGTTGTGTTTAATTATCTATATATATCTGAAGCAGACTTTTGGGCCATATAACCCCTGTTTTCGGGGCAATTTAGAATGTATTGTTATCTAGTTCAAACCGTATGATTAATCATTGATTACAATCATCAATATTAGTTATACATTCCCCAAACCTGAACCGAGATACCCTACACAGTGTTGCCAACTATTTTCAATGGAAAGTAGCTAAAGCCTGCTCGAAAAGTAGCTAAATGTCGCCAGATGACGTCATGCGTCATTAGCATATTAATGACGTCATCGCGTCGTATTTGCATTCTGCCTAATTTGTCGGTACTGTAGCCTACTTCAGTTTATAATAACGTTAAAACTCTGATTAATAGTGAATATAAGCGCATGCCAAGAAAAAAACAGTCAAATTAAATGTTTTGAATTAAAACAAAGGAGAAGGCAGCTGCTATATGATCACTGATTGGTTCCTGCTAACACAGCGTGCACATGCGCAGCTCATTCATGTCTATGTCCGCTGGCGTGCAGTCAACGGAATGTGCTGCTCCTCACAGCCGCTCACTGAACAGAGCAGACGCCGCGGGGAAGTAAGACCTCACGCTTGCAGTACTGGCGATATTTAGAATTTGGAAAGTTGCTAAGGTTTGTCCAAAAAGTCGCTAGATTTGTCGCTAGTCGCTTTTTTGAAAAAATGTCGCTAAAGTGGTCTGAAAAGTCGCTAAAAATAGCGACAAAGTCGCTAAGTTGGCAACAATGACCCTACAGTGGGAGCACAAACACTTGCACTGGGTGTGCTTGCTTTCTCATATCTGAGGATATTTACTTAGTCATAACTGTGAAACAAGCCAAAAGGTCCAACCCGAAGAAATTCTAACTGGTTCTAACCAGCAAACGAATCAACTGCAAAATGAGGTAATGAGAAAGCCATGTCTGACAGGTATTAAAAGGGCTCAAAATTACAGGAAAAACACACCATGGCCACATGAAACCATTCTTAAATGTTCCTTGAGTTATACAGTATGCACTATACTGTAAAAACATAGGCCTATTGTAATTTTAAGAACTCAAAACCTCCTTTACAGTCCAAAAAGACATAATAAAAAAGAAATAATACAAACAATATTTTGGCATACATTGACAGTCCATGCTGAAATAAAATCTGACCAAATCTTAAAGGGATAGTTCATCCAAAAATTTAAATTCTCTCATCGTTTACTCACCCTCCTGGCATCCAATATGTGTATGACCTTCTTACTTCTGCTGAACTCAAATTAATATTTTTAGAAAAGTATCTCAGCTCTGTAGGTCCATACAATGCAAGTGAATGGGTTCCTACATTTTGAAACTCCAAAATCAACATAACTGCCAGTTACCAAGGTACTCACTTCCGGAGGTATTTCACTTCCGGAAAAAGACAGGAAGTGGGGCTTCTACGACTTATATGACTAATATGTCAACATATTCTCCTCAATACAACTGCTATATATATATATATATACACATATATATTTCATATACTCCCACTTATTGTATTGTATTGTATATTCTGTTCTATATTCTGCATTGTATATAATTATTGTGTTGTGTAAGTATGTGTACATCTGATTTGTAAATTGTTTTGTGTAAGTATGTGTACATTTGATATGTAAATTGTTTTGTGTAAGTATGTTGTTTACTGTAATTGGTATATGTCTCGTCACTGTCATGACTGCTATGTTGCTCGGAACTGCACACAAGAATTTCACCTACTGTTGCACTTGTGTACATGGTAGTGTGACAATAAAGTGATTTGATTTGACTTGTTTCATAGTTAAGTACGTCCAATAGCTGAAATAAAGTAGACGCGCAGATTTTCAGAACTTACCAGGTAGTCCAACTTCCTCACTCACTTTCCTCAAAGCGATGTCTTTTTTCGTCCGGTCTCTGTACATGTATGACGTTTTGTCATACAATTGCGTTGTCGTCACAATTCCGGGGTGCCCACGCGCCGCTACAACAATTTCTCCATCAATGTTTCCAGATGTCTTCTGCTACTACGTCAGTGCGTCAGTGACATCCGGACAATGCGTGGTGAAAATGTTCTTCGCGTTGTCTGTAAACGCACCATTACAGTCAATGGTTTGGATGCACCTGCTCATTCTTCATGATTACTGTTTATTGTTTTCCACATTATAGAATAATAGATAAGTCCTTTAATCTATATTATAAGATAAGGTGCTTTATCTTGGTGCTTTTTAAACAGTCTTGAATGCTGGACACTTGACTGCTTTTCCTTCACACTCCATTTCAATTAAAATGTTTAGTTTTGTAAAGAAATTATGTTGACACAAAACTATTTTCAAGCATTTAAACATAAATCCTATGATCACAATTTAGTCACGAGTTCAGAACCCAAATTGATCCTCTTTTCCATGTTGCTGAATGTGCCGTTATGTACTGATCCTGCGTTGGCATCATTGGCACAGCTACATGCTGGGCCGGATTATCCAATGGGCATTATGGGCAGAGGGACTGATTTTGCGTTGCTGATAACTGAGGGCAATGTCTGATTGTGCCAAACAATATTAAATCGTTTGTGCGTAACTCTATATACATTGGCATATGCAGTAGGGCATGTGGTTCTTGAAAGTAACTTTTGGCGTGTTCGACCCGAGAAAATGCCGCTACCGTCACTTAGTGTAAATAGCATATCGCTAAGAAAATGCCGCTACCGTCACTTAGTGTAAATATCATATCGCTAAGAAAATGGCGCTATCGTCACATAGTGTAAGTAGCATATTGCTAAGAAAATGCCGCTACTGTCACATAGTGTAAATAGCATATAGCTAAGAAAATGCCACTACTGTCACATAGTGTAAATAGCATATCGCTAAGAAAATGCCGCTACTGTCACTTAGTGTAAATAGCATATCGCTAAGAAAATGCCACTACTGTCACATAGTGTAAATAGCATATCGCTAAGAAAATGGCGCTACCGTCACATAGTGTAAATAGCATATAGCTAAGAAAATGCCACTACTGTCACATAGTGTAAATAACATATCGCTAAGAAAATGCCGCTACTGTCACATAGTGTAAATAGCATATCGCTAAGAAAATGGCGCTATCGTCACATAGTGTAAGTAGCATATTGCTAAGAAAATGCCACTACTGTCACATAGTGTAAATAGCATATCGCTAAGAAAATGGCGCTATCGTCACATAGTGTAAGTAGCATATTGCTAAGAAAATGCCGCTACTGTCACATAGTGTAAATAGCATATCGCTAAGAAAATGGCGCTATCGTCACATAGTGTAAGTAGCATATTGCTAAGAAAATGCCGCTACTGTCACATAGTGTAAATAGCATATCGCTAAGAAAATGGGCTTATCGTCACATAGTGTAAGTAGCATATTGCTAAGAAAATGCCGCTACTGTCACATAGTGTAAATAGCATATCGCTAAGAAAATGGCGCTATCGTCACATAGTGTAAGTAGCATATTGCTAAGAAAATGCCACTACTGTCACATAGTGTAAATAGCATATCGCTAAGAAAATGCTGCTACGGTCACTTAGTGTAAATAGCATATCGCTAAGAAAATGGCGCTACCGTCACATAGTGTAAATAGCATATAGCTAAGAAA